>NW_023504695.1:0-15238 GCF_004664715.2 Peromyscus leucopus | reverse complement strand
GAATGGGGGTATGTGAGAGGAGAAGGAGAAGAGGAGAGAGGAACTGGCTGGTATGTAAAACGCAAAAGAAAATCTTCTTTTAAATAAAAAAAATTATAAAAATAAAAAACAAACGAACAACAACAACAAAAAGAATCTCCAAACAACCAAGACTGTTGACAAGACTACATGTTGCTCTCCACAAACTTATGGCAAAGCCAGATTGCTGAAGATATCACCTACACAATTCACTGACCATGAAGGAGTCAATATACACACAACCTCAGCCCCTATGTGCAGGAGTCTTTGGTAGAGAAAGATACTCTCCACGATACTAAGGAGAAATGAAACAACTAGCACAACCACAAAACCTTTGACTTACTTATGTCCTACCTGCAAGATATGCTAGGGCAATCGTGGGGCAAAGCTTGTCAAGTAACCAACCAATATCTGATTTGACTTAAGGCCTCCTCCACTAGATGAAAACTGTACCCAACACTGCTTAGATGGCCGAGAACCTAAGACAAGATTGCCCAAGAACCTAAGGTAAAAC
Organism: Peromyscus leucopus; assembly: GCF_004664715.2. Taxonomy (NCBI): domain Eukaryota; kingdom Metazoa; phylum Chordata; class Mammalia; order Rodentia; family Cricetidae; genus Peromyscus; species Peromyscus leucopus. The sequence goes on along the minus strand of NW_023504695.1, from coordinate 14,706 downwards.
CAAATACTAAAACAAATAATAAAAACATAGCTATAAAGTGATTCCTAATGACATTCTGCTATACTTATATATCAGTGCCTTGTTCAGTCATCATTAGAGAAGCTTCTTTCTGTAGCTGATGAGAACAAATACAGAGACCCACACCCAAGCATTATATAGAGAAAGGAGATCTTGAAACTCTCATCCCTAAAAGGGAAGCCTTCATCAGATCCCTCTCCTCAGATCTCAGGGAACTCCTCTGAAGAAGAGGCAGACAGAATGTAAAATCCATTGGGTACAGAGGACACAAAAAAACAAAAAAAAAAAACCAAACAAAAAAAAAAAACAACAAAGTAAATAAAGCCAATATGAACTCATGGAGACCAAGACAGCATCTACAGGGCCTGCACAGATCTGAGGTCCTAGAGTTGAATGGAGAGATGGACACAAGTTCCCATCCGTAATCCAGAAGGTGTCTCCAATTGATAACCTCTTTCAAATCAAAATTTAGTTTTCTCCAAGGGAGTTTCACTGGAGAAGCAAAGTACTGTTAAGGGTAGGCTGTATCCTCTGAAGTAGATGGCCAACAGAAAATAAACTCAGTGGAGTTTTTGAAGTTCCTTGCTTCATTATACATGTCATGGATTTTCTTTTTATCTCATTTTTTAATTATTTATTTATATATTTTTCTCTCTTTTTATGTTATAGGTCTTTTGTGTATATATCTTGACTTCATGCTTATTGTTTTTATGGGGTTCCTGAATATGCCATAAATTGGTTCTCTGATTCTTATGCATTCCCTTATGCAATTTTCTTTCTGTTTGTTTTATCCTATTCTGATGTGTTATATTTATGTTATTTTATTTTGTTATTTCAAAAGAGATTGAATTCCACAAAGGACTAAGGATATAGTTCAGTGGTAGAATATTTACCTACTGATGCAGAATATTCTGTGTGAGTCAGTCTGGCCAAGTGAAAGACAGGATTCAAGACTTACAGGAGCTGACTCACAAACTACATCTTCCAGGGGCTGACTCCTTTGCAGTACTCTCCTTTGGGTCTCTCTTAGGCCCCTGACTCCTCCTACCCCTCCCTTTGCCTGTCTCCTTGAGTCTCTTTTCTCCTTGGATCCAGAGATTCCACTAAAGCCTTAGGACCTGACCTACCTTGGCAAGGCAGAGTGGGGTAGTCAACACTCCAGTGTTGTTTGTTTACAGTTTGAGAAGGGCCTGGAGGCAGGTGAAGTGTGTGGCAGTTCTCTGCCTAGGTGTCAGTGTGGCCACATTTGAAGCTGGTCCCAGGTGGAGTCTCTTTGTGCCACATAATCATGATTACTCTCTATCTCTGCAGGACTTTTCCAGAAAAAAAAAAAAAACTGGCAAAATTACACAGACACTTGTGACAAAATTTCCCTGGGTTTTCTACTATTACCTACCTGACTGTTTCTTCACCCTCAACTTTTGACTGACCTACTCCCCCAAAAATTCAGCTTAAAGAAGTCAGATGATAACCACAATCAGCCCCTATCATCAGCAAAATGTTGGAATGTTATGTCCCAATCCCCCTCCAATTGCAGTGCCATTGACAATGTCCTAAATAACAGTCTGGGTTCAGGTCAAACCAGACTCTTGATAGATTCAACAGAAGATTACTGATGTATACACCCAGTACTCCTCAGAAATCTGTGAAATGGGTTTCTGTCTGCTAAGAAGAGCTTACACTTTCTTATCTCTCCCTACCTCAGCAAATGAGGCATCTTGGTCCCTATTAGCACATACCCATAACACATCAAAGTTCCAGGCTGGCTGCTGGTCTCTTATGGCTCTCAATCTTCCTTACCAGGATCTTCTGGCCTGCATACTTCCCCACTTCTTTAAAATAGGCATGGCTTTCCTTACCATTCTGCTGTCCTCTGCCTCCCAAGGGGTAGTCATGGCAGCTTTGGACTTCTCCAAATGGTTTTTGCTTCCCTTTGCCCCCAAGAAGTAACCATGCCAGCTTTGAACTCCCCTAATAATCCTTCCTTCAACTCCACCCATGGAGTGGCCTGGTTCAAGGTTTTACTACTCCATCCCTTACACTTACATTTGTGTCTCAGTGGGTGTATACATGTGAATGAAGGCTCCTATGGAGACTAGAAGTGTTGAACACATGGAGCTGAAATTACACCAGTTGTTTGTGTGTCACCTTGTGTGGGTGCCAGGAATTGGACATCCATCCTCTTCAATAGCAAGAGGTACTCTTAACCAATATTTCTGACCCCACACTCTCTGGATTTTTATAACTGTGGATAGAATGCTAATTTCTGTCTTATAGTCCTCTTAGCCTTCACCTAAATCTGAGGTTAAGATAGACCAAATTCTATCAAGTACACAAAGATCCAACAGTATCAATTAAATGTCATTCTTAAGTTTTCTAGTGTCAGAAGGTGATAGACAGCTGTTTCTGTGTACAGACTTTCTCGTGTTTCCCCCAGGTCTTTTGTAGACAAATGCTGTACAAAGCACTAATTACTCCTTAAACAGTGCTCATATTTATCCACTGTACATTTTGGGAACTAAGAAACTGACCTATCTCCTGTTTCAGCATCTTCATGAATCTTTTTTTATTTTTTTTATTTTTCCATCATAGGCAATTTATTTTGTTCTATTCATTCACAGTTAATACAGAAAATACTTGGAAACATTTCCATATAATGTTTGACACAGAAATCATCAAATAGAAGTATACAATGTTGACAGGAGGCAGTACATTTATAATTTATAACCCCAAATGTATTTATAAATTAGAAATGGAAAGATCTACAAATGAAATTATGAAGGTTCACCAAAGTCATTTAATCTGTCAGTTTCTCATTCATTTTTATGTCTTAATAATATTCTATTGTATGAATAAGCCACATTTTATTTCTCTCCAGTATTTGATAGCTATTTGAGTTGTTTTAACTTTTTTACTATTAGCAACACACTGCTGTAAACCTTCATGTACATGTTTCATAGGTGCACATTTTCAGTAGTTTGAGGATATATTCCTAAGGGTAGAATTGTTGAGTAACAGAGTAACAATGTTTTGCATTTTGACCAACCACCAAACTGTTTTGCCAAAGTGGCACACCATTTTACAATCTCACCAAATCCTTGTTTTTAAGGCTCTGATTTTTGTACAAAAGCATTCAATCATTCTGTCAGACCAAACCAGGAAAAGTAAGCTATAGTTCAGAGCTGTTCTATTCCATTTACTATGCAAAGCCATTCTTGGCGTTTGCAACTCTCAGCCCTTTTGAGTATTCTTGCAGTGTTCACCTTTTCCTCCACCACTTTTTTTTCTTCTTCTTTTTTTTTCTGGTTTATTTCTATCTATTACAAATGTATAAAAAATCCTCCATCAACGCCGCTGATAGAAGCAGAACCTTGAGAAATATACCTTTGGTTTGCCTCAGAAAAGGAACACATATTGCACTGTAAAGTTTATAATATTGGCGCAAAAATTGTGGTAATGTTACAATACCAGTTTTAAGAGTTCAGTGACTAATGGGGAGCCGATGGGATACATGCAGAACTGTGAAAGCGATCTCACTTAGCCAGCTGTACACGTAGACTGTAAATCTACATTCAGATCAATTCTGAACTAAAACTATCATCTCAGTTTATCTGTTGAGGTCAACCAGGAAACCCTAGAATATACCTTGATTTTTACAAAAAACAAAATAGGGGGAGGGGTTTCTTCAGCATTTCAGTCCACGAGTAACGGTATCCTAACAGGCAAAGTGTTCTCTCACTGTCAACATAGAATGAACTGCTGCTGGAGGTCAACTTGGGCTTTAATTTGCATTAGCACTTACATGCATAGTAGTCCAAGTTGTTGATCTCATGACTTTAAAAAGTAACTCTAAAAAAGTAAAATGGCCCTTCTTGGAAGACTAAAGAAAGACATCCAGCCACAGTTGTAAAAAGTCTCATCAAAACAATATACCCTTTTATGAATTACGCCTCAATTAAAAAAAAAAAGTAGCCCCAAATAAGAAGCAGCTCTGAAAAAGAAAATATAACTTAAGATATTTGAAAAAAAAAATAAGGTGAATACAGGTTCAAAAATAATTAAGATACATTTTCTTAAGGCTACCTAGAATTAGGCTTTAAAGAATTCTACCATTTCAAGTTTACCACTAGCTACTAGATACCCATTTACAAACAAGATGTTCACTTTTTTTGTTTCTTTATCGAAAGAAAAATCTACCTTCAGACTATGAGGTTGGTGATGGGGAGGGACTAGAAATCTTCATGAATCTTTACTGTTGATTAGTTAATAGATAATTGGGAAGAGAACAGACAAATTCGAAGTGAATCCTAGGTATCTACCTGCTGTGAGACACAAGAATATATTATAGAGATTCAGTTGTATATAATAAAGCTATACATAGAAATATCAAGGTATTTTTCTAGAGGCATGCCATTTATCAGGGAATATTTGGTGTTATTCAGCCTTTAATATATACCAGCTGTCTTCTTCTGCTATGAAAATCTTGTGTGCTCATATACTACTAGGCCACATGGCAAACAGTTAAGTTTCTCAGTCCTTTTGCTGATCTATTAAGTAACACCTCTACAGAGCCCAGGAGACAGGCAAACTGTAGATGCTTAACCTTTTTTCCTGCAACTGAAGCTCAGACTTTCCTTCCCCATACTGGCCAAATGCCATTCTAGAGCATTTGACTCAGAACAAAAGTTTTTTGCTGATCCAGGTTGGAGTGAAGGGAAGGCAGAATTCCTGGTCAGAGAGTCTCGTGGTTGGAGAGAAGGGAACAAGGCGGATAGGCGGATTTTTTTTTTTTTTTTTTTTTTTTTTTTTGTAGAGAATAAGGATTGGGTCAGGTCAACAGAGTAGAAAGAGAAGAAATTAGCATGGATGGAGAAACTTAAGATGAAGTTGAGATTGAATTTAAGAGCTTACTAAAACTGAGAGGACAGAAAATGAAGGGACAGAGAGGAGCTGAGTTCAGGACAGAATTGAAGCTGTATAGACAGAATTTTGTCTTAGAGAAATAAAGTAAATGGACAAAAGATCATCATGTAAATAGATTCTTTTTCTTCAGATAACCCCATGCTGGACATAGTGTCTTCCCCTTGACTCTGGGAGGAATCGTCTCTGGGCAAGCCCCTGGGAAAATTCCTATATCTACCTTTGGAATTTTCTTTCATCTATCTATTATCTATCTATCTATCTATCTATCTATCTATCTATCTATCTACCTATTTATCTACCTATCTACACATCTATCTATCTATCTATCCATCTATCTATCTATCTATCTATCTATCTATCTATCTATCTATCTATCTACCTATTTATCTACCCATCTACCCATCTATCTATCTATCTATCTATCATCTATCATCTATCTATTTATAGATATAGCCTCCCTATTTAGCACAGACTGGTCTGCAACTTTCTATGTAGACCTCAAATGGTGCTAGAAACAACTGGGCATTTGATATGGAAGAGTGAACTAGATCTTTATCTCTCTGCCTGCATAAAAATCAACTCAAAATGGACCAACTACCTTCATGTAAGACCTGATTACACTGAAATTGCTATTAGAAAAGTAGAGGAAACTCACCAAGGTAGAGACATAGGTTAGAACTTTGTGAATTAAATCCATTCATCCAGGAAGTATGGCCAACCATTGATAAATGAGTTGTCAAAAATGTCACCATATGAACTAGTCTGGATATTATCAAAAGAAAAAAATATTTGCCTATGTGTGAATTACACACCCTTGGACATTGTTGGCAGAGCACACATTGATACAATCATCATGAGACACAGTGTGGAGATTTCTCAAAATGTGAAACCATGTCTGCCCTGTGATCCAGTCATCCCAACATTCTGGACATAACAAAGGAAAGGAGGTCAGGATGCAAAGAGACTCTGTACTGCCCATGTATCTGAGACCTATTCCTGACAACCAGGCTATGGAGTTAACCAGCGTGCATCAAGGGGTGAACTGATACAGCACAGTACAGGACCCTTACAAAACCAAAACCAGACCCTGCTAGATGGCCCATGCTGGCTGTGATTCCACAGGAAGAGACTTGAGCTGCTCTTTTAGTTTCTTCCGACAGCGGTTTGGTTGTAGGGGGCCAGGACTTCTGTCATTTTGGAAGCCTCTCAGTCTCTAGTTCACATGACAGTACAGATCATCCTTGTCCCTTGAAGGAAACTCTGTCCCTCAAGAGGATGTGAATGGCAGGGCAGAAATACAAGTTGAAGAGGGAACCAGGTTACAGGCTACACAAAGGCACTGCCTTGTGATTAGTAGTCAGGGCTCTTGTGAGCATTTCCACACCAATTATAAGGATCTTTTTGATGATGTTGAGCTAGGACAACTGCAGAGAAAAATGGAAGTATTTCAAAATGAATCAAAACCTAATCTTTAATAATGTATCTACCATACATCCACATGTCTGTTGAAGAAGAATGTAGTTAGGCCTTATAATTCAGGAGGTACAAACCTGTCACCCAGTATCCAGGATTCTGAACGGGAGTATCAGGAATTGTAGGTCAACCTAGGCTACATAGCAAGACACTGTCTCAGAAAAAGAAAGGGTGATACTGAGACTTATGGTCAACTTGAGCCAACCTGAAGGACATTATGGTATGAAAAATTAACCTTAAAAGAGAGAAATACTTCATATGTGGAGCCTAAAACAAAATTCTCCATTAGTGATAATAGCAGGATAGAGAGATGTTTCTAGGTTGTAGACTAGGCAGTATGTAGGAGGAAGAGGGCAGAGATCTAATGCACAGAGTGAAGACCAAAGTGCATCATGGAGAATTAGTGCTGCTCTCACAAGGGAGAAATGGTACATTCGAAGAAAGATTTTCAATTGCTTTCTGATTTTTGAAAAGCTTCTTCCAACTGATACCTATGTTCTTTGTGCTCCAAAGCTGCAGGTCTATCACATGTTCACAGAACAGTTTCAACTTTCTTGTTTATGTACAGGACAAAACACAGGCGCTGACCAGATGCCCAACAGACTCTGAACATTTGAAATTCAGCTTGTATACTTCATGGATGATTTTCAAGCTATGACATGCTAAAGCATAGTCATAGCTCATAGGGTTAATTTTTTGGTTCTTTTATTAGGGTTCCTGCCTATAATTAATCTCATTCTTTGTTGTTTGAATACTGATTGAAGTGTTTATATATCAGCAGTCGGATGCTCTATAATAAACTATACACAGCATGGATCTCATTGCCTTCATGGCATCGATTGTAAAAAACATGGCATGAAATCTTGTGTGCTCAATATCTGGCAATGCAAACAGTTAAGTTTCTCAGTCCTTTTGCTGATCTATTAGAGTAACACTCTACAAGCCCAGGAGACAGCAACTGTAGATGCTTAACTTTTTCTCAACTGAAGCTCAGATTTCCTTCCCATACGGCCAAATGCATTCTAGAGATTTGACTCAGACAAAGTTTTTTGCTGATCCAGTTGGAGTAAGGGAAGGCAGAATCCTGCAGAGATCTCGGTGTTGGAGAGAAGGAAAAGGCGGATGGCGTTTTTTTTTTTTTTTTTTTTTTTTTTTTGTAGAGAATAGGATTGGGTCAGGTCACAGAGTAGAAAGAGAAGAAATTAGCATGGATGGAAAACTTAAGATGAAGTTGAGATTGAATTTAAGAGCTTACTAAAACTGAGAGGACAGAAAATGAAGGACAGAGAGGAGCTGAGTTCAGGACAGAATTGAAGCTGTATAGACAGAATTTTGTCTTAGAGAAATAAAGTAAATGACAAAAAGATCATCATGTAAATAGATTCTTTTTCTTCAGATACCCATGCTGGACATAGTGTCTTCCCCTTGACTCTGGGAGGAATCGTCTCTGGCAAGCCCCTGGGAAAATTCCTATATCTACCTTTGGAATTTTCTTTCATCTATCTATTCTATCTATCTATCTATCTATCTATCTATCTATCTATCTACCTATTTATCCTATCTACCATCATCTATTTCTATCCATCTATCTCTATCTATCTATCTATTATCTATCTATTATCTATCTAATTCTATCTAATCTATCTATCTATCTATTATCTATCATTTCATAGATATAGCCTCCCTATTTAGCACAGACTGGTCTGCAACTTTCTATGTAGACCTCAAATGGTGCTAGAAACAACTGGGCATTTGATATGGAAGAGTGAACTAGATCTTTATCTCTCTGCCTGCATAAAAATCAACTCAAAATGGACCAACTACCTTCATGTAAGACCTGATTACACTGAAATTGCTATTAGAAAAGTAGAGGAACTCACCAAGGTAGAGACATAGGTTAGAACTTTGTGAATTAAATCCATTCATCCAGGAAGAATGGCCAACCATTGATAAATGAGTTTTCAAAAATGTCACCATATGAACTAGTCTGGATATTATCAAAAGAAAAAAAAATATTTGCCTATGTGTGAATTACACACCCTTGGACATTGTTGGCAGAGCACACATTGATACAATCATCATGAGACACAGTGTGGAGATTTCTCAAAATGTGAAACCATGTCTGCCCTGTGATCCAGTCATCCCAACATTCTGGACATAACAAAGGAAAGGAGGTCAGGATGCCAAAGAGACCTCTGTACTGCCCCATGTATCTGAGACCTATTCCTGACAACCAGGCTATGGAGTTAACCAGCGTGCATCAAGGGTGAACTGATACAGCACAGTACAGGACCCCTTACAAAACCAAAACCAGACCTGCTAGATGGCCATGCTGGCTGTGATTCCACAGGAAGAGACTTGAGCTGCCTTTTAGTTTCTTCCGACAGCGGTTTGGTTGTAGGGGGCCAGGACTTCTGTCATTTTGGAAGCCTCTCAGTCTCTAGTTCACATGACAGTACAGATCATCCCTTGTCCCTTGAAGGAAACTCTGTCCCCTCAAGAGGATGTGAATGGCAGGGCAGAAATACAAGTTGAAGAGGGAACCATGTTACAGGCTACACAAAGGCACTGCCTTGTGATTAGTAGTCAGGGCTCTTGTGAGCATTTCCACACCCAATTATAAGGATCTTTTTGATGATGTTGAGCTAGGACAACTGCAGAGAAAAATGGAAGTATTTCAAAATGAATCAAAACCTAATCCTTTAATAATGTATCTACCATACATCCACATGTCTGTTGAAGAAGAATGTAGTTAGGCCTTATAATTCAGGAGGTACAAACCTGTCACCCCAGTATCCAGGATTCTGAACGGGAGTATCAGGAATTGTAGGTCAACCTAGGCTACATAGCAAGACACTGTCTCAGAAAAAGAAAGGGTGATACTGAGACTTATGGTCAACTTGAGCCAACCTGAAGGACATTATGGTATGAAAAATTAACCTTAAAAGAGAGAAATACTTCATATGTGGAGCCTAAAACAAAATTCTCCATTAGTGATAATAGCAGGATAGAGAGATGTTTCTAGGTTGTAGACTAGGCAGTATGTAGGAGGAAGAGGGCAGAGATCTAATGCACAGAGTGAAGACCAAAGTGCATCATGGAGAATTAGTGCTGCTCTCACCACAGGGAGAAATGGTACATTCAGAAGACAGACATGCTGACCAATTCCACCATCAAAATATTCATATAGATATAAATCAGGACATCAGAGCATGTGCTTCAAATATACAAAGGAATTTATTGTAGCAAGAAAACGGTCTCTTTATTCAGATATTTGTGCCATATATCTTTTTGTCTGGTGCCTGTCTTTCTTGGTAACACCTTTGCAGAACAATCTTATGCCAAGCTCTGAGCATATCTTCAATGGATGATCTTCACCTGGATGCACAATGCATAAAGTCATCAGTCACTCAGCTCTCACTGTCTAGGACCTTTCCTTAGAGACTATCTTTATGGTTCAGTTCTCTAGGTATTGGTTGATGTCACTCTCTAAAAGGGGCCCCACTATAAAACGCCCTCAAATTACTGTCAGTGTTCTCTATGTCTGTCCCTTGCAGCTGGCAGTATTTCTGATGAAGAAGTGGTGTCCCTGCATAGGTGATCAAGGAACAGTAACAGAAGATGACTGCATACAGAAGATAGAGGGGATTGAGCAGCACCTCACTCTCACATGGCTCCTGCCAGGACAGAGAGGCATTACCTCAGTGAGGTAAGTCTCCAAGTTGCCTCAGACACTGTTCCACCAAAACAAGGAGTTAGTACAAGGACCTGTGTGCTACCTGGATCAGTAGACATTTTCTCTTGTTGCTCTTAGTCCATCTGCTTGTAAGTTTCTGGCCCAAATTCTCTGTCAATCAGAAGAAGCCTCTTCCATCAAGGAGACCTGAAAACATGGCATTTTGGTAAGATTACTAAATGCTCAGTTGTCCATCACCCTGTAACCAATCATAACTTCCCCATGGCCTGAGCAGAGGAGAGTCACCTGTGTGTCCCCCTTCCATCCAGTGTGTTAGGGCTTGAGTGGCATCTCCTGCTCTAAGCACCATCCAGTTGAAAATGTCTCTTGCTGAGTATGGTCCCAGGAGTCTCTCAGATAGCCCCAGTATAGGGTCACACAGGCAGCAAAGGTCTTTCCCAGCCTGCTGCCTGGGGACACAAAGCCTCAGCAACAGCAATGTCCCTACAGGATGTCAGAAAGAAAACAGCTGGGATCTTTGTATGAAATACTGCTGAAAATAGTATCTTGGGGTGTACTAAGGTGCGGTTTTGGGTATACTACAGTGTGGGCCTAAGGAGGGTTGTGAATTTGACCCCTTAAATCCCTTTAGGTGTCTCTGAGTTATCTTAGGAGGTAGGAATATGGCAGGAGACCATGAGCCACCCAGAGGAACACCCTCACTGTCAGGCTGGGGGTTGCCATTGTTTTTCCATCTACAGATTCTATCCACGATCACGCTTAGAACCAGCTCCATCTCTGAATCCAACTGTCAAACACTCCAGACTTCACCTTGCTTCCACTCAAAGCACAGCTGGTGGGTCTTACCTTGCACAGGAATGGATGCCCTGGGGCAAAATGTGCACCATGGCATGTGCTGGCTTCACATGGCTCCTGCGAAGCAGTAGAGCAGGGTGGTAAGTGATTGCGTTGGGGATAGAGACAGGAACAAGCTGAGTTAGAGGAATTTGAGGCATTTCCAGGAGGGAAATCACATGGAATATGAAATTACCTTGCTTGAATGGGAATCCTCTCCCATTCAAGCAAACTTCACTAGTGTCAACTATGCATGAGGTACATTGGAAGGAGTGTGTGTGTGTGTGTGTGTGTGTGTGTGTGTGTGTGTGTGTGTGTGTCTGTCCAGATACAGAGTACAGAAGAGTGCATCCACATGACTCAGGTTGCAAAGCAACAAGCAGGTTCACCAGTAATAGTGCTGGGGTGAGGTGTGAAGGTGTCTGGATCTGGTGGGAACAGGAAGCAAGCTGTCTAGTAGGCCAGGATGGTGCTGAGAGCTGCACCATAAATAATGGACTCACCTGTTCCCACGCACTCTACCTTGCCAAATGAGCACAAGATGGACACTCCATGCAAACTCGTCCCTCTGTTTTTGGCTCCAACCTGGTCAGCAATATTCATCTTGAACACATACAAACTGGGCAGACCTCTGGAGTCCTCCTCTGCTTCCAGTGCTGCTGTCTCTTCTAATGACTCATAGGTATACCTGGAGACAGGTAGCTGGACTGATGATCTCTCTGTGCTTGGAAGGTCCTCTGAGGCCTGTTTTCCTAATGACCACAGCACTCCGTGGATCCTTGTTTAAAGGACTTCCGGTCCCACAGAGTGCTTCACTTTACTGGCACAATTGTGGCACCACCAGCCATCATGAACCTACCTACAAGGGAGAGTCAGGAGGATCATGAGTCTGTCAGACCTACCTCCCAGAATTCTTTCTCAGTTCTCATGGTACAGGTGATCTGAGAAGGGTGTGGCATGCCCCCTCCTCCCCTGTCTTCATCTGCAGACACAGGAACCCTTTGCTCCTAGTTTCAGCCTGTGATAGGAACACAGCTTCTAAACTTCCTACCTGGCTCTCCTGCGCCGCGTGCATCTTCAGCATGCTGCTCTCCACTCTCTGGTTTCAGCTTACGGGGAGCACAGTGCCTCCAACAGCACTTGAAACAGACACAAGAAAGAGGCCTCTTAGGAGAATATGCAGGTCTTCTGCTTGGCTGTGCTGGCCCTGTGCAGTGCTGGCCCCTCAGTCTGATTCCTCCTGAGCGTCTGCCCCATTGCTCTCTTCACCCACTCTTCTCCTCATCCTTGCCCAGCCTCGGGCCACTCTCCTCTGCTGTCTATCTACATCTAGGTCAAGTTTCTCAGGAAGGATACTGTGGGATTTGCTTTCTGGTGTGATAATATAGTATCACCTATTCCTGCAATCTGTTTATTTAAAAGCATATCATTTAGTCCAGGAAATAGCGTAGTGAGTAAAGGTACTTGACCCCAAGCCTGGGGACCTTAATTCATTCCCTAGGACCCACATGGTATAAAGACAGAACTGATTCTTGCAAGTTAATTTCCACACACATATAGTAAATAGTTTTTTCTTTAAAGAAAAGAACACCATTTTCAAAAAAGGGCCTAGATACATAAGTGCATTGGAGCCTCTCCACCTACCTGTCACCTTGGCTGCCTCCGTGGTCCTTTAAGCTCACAGGCAGGATTTTGTTGCAGCCTAGGCGCTCCCTCTTTTCCGTTGGTAGGCAGCAACACAAACTTCTTAGGCCTTTTATAATACTGCTCTGTAGGCTCTTCCAAATGCGCTTTCTAAAGGGGGCTCTGGGTGCAGTCTGCCTCCGGCCACTGAGGTGTCCCTGGGGTATTTCTGGGGAGGATGGGCTGAGGTCTTTTTCTTGTACAATGGGACCCTCATCCTGGGCCTCCTTGCTGGAGAATGGGGGTGATATATCTTGTGAGGTCATTTTGTTCTTTGAACCAGCTGTAGCCACACTGTGGGGCTGCCCCTGAGGTCCTCTTGAGGTGAGGTTTGTGGGAGAGATGAGGCGATATTTTTCACCTGGTATATTGACATCTTTGCACTGAACTTCCTCCTTTGGGGTGTGATGAGATAAAACCTCCTGTGAGGACGCCTTGTTCTTTGATTTGTTAGGGCCAGCTTTGGACACATTCAGGGATAACTTGTTGGAATAAGTTTCCAGTGCTGAAGACATTCTGGTACATATTTCATCAGAGGTGTTAATAGTGCTCTCTGAATCCCCCCAAGTGCTGTTCATGAAATTAGCCTCCTGTACACAGTAGGGGCAGATTCTGGAACTGGGGCTGTTTTCTTGTTAGGGCAGTTCACGGTGGGAGGCATACCGTACCGTGTTCTCCCCTTTTTGTCGTTCTCAGGACTCTCAGGTAGAGTGGGCAAAATGGAAGAAGTGGGAAGGATAAGGGCACTAGATCCCCTCTTTATAGTCCCTTTAGGTATCGTGGAAGGCTCTGTAAGGTTCAAGGTTCCAGAAGACTGCTTGGACTGAAGATCTTTTATCAAGTCGTCTTGCCAGGGTGACTGCTGCCTAAGGATCAAGTAGGTGGCCATCACTTGATCAAACTTCTTCTCCTGTAAAGATTCCATTATCTCTCCTTGCTTATAACCGATGACGCCCATGATGACCATCACAGTGGGGTCTAGGTAGCAGTCCTCATTGTTCTCTCTAAAGGGATTGGGAGAACCTTCACTGCCATGCTTTAGCCATTGAAAACTCACAATGTCATCTATTCTTGGTCTTTGTCCAGGATTTACAGTTAACAACTTAGCAATAACATCCCAAAGCTCTGGCGACAGTTTGAATTCAACAGAGTACTTTCCTGCCAAGATCTTCTCCTTTAGTCCTCTAAAGGTAACTCCTTGAAAGGGAGGCACCCTGTCGACATAAAGTAGAGGACAACCCCAGACTCCAGATGTCAATTGCTCGGCCATCGTAGCCTCCACCTTCAAAGAGTTCTGGAGCACAATAAGGAAGGGTCCCACAGAAATATGCTAGTTTCTGCCCATGGTAAGCTTGGTGCCCAGCCCAAAATCAATGAGTTTTATATTGCCTTGCCATCCACTAAAATATTTTCGGGCTTTAGATCCCTGTGAGCAATCCCTTTACTGTGACAATACTGGAGGGCACACACCATCTGTTTAAATATCTTATGGGACTCCTCCTCCGGTAGGTAGCCAAACTCCACAATCTTGTTCATCAGCTCTCCACCTGTGGCATGTTCCATAACCATGTAAGTGTTATTTGTGGTGTCGATTATGTGCAAAAGTTTAATAATATTGGGATGGTCTAGAGATTTCATTATTTCAATTTCTGATTTGATGAAGATATTCTTTGTGCCTTTTGGAAGAACTTTTACTGCTACCTTGTCTGGTGAGTAGATGGCTAGCCAATTTACTTCTCCGAATGCTCCTCGGCCAAGGGTCTTTAGGATTTTATAGTGCTCTGTTAAAGCCTCTTCGTGAAAGGAGTTGTGCTGTAGGGTTTTGCCTTGAGCCACTTCCCACTTCTTCATCTTTGTTGATATAAATGCTTGTACCAACACGAACTAGTGATGCAAGATAAAAATGAATTAAAAGCGGGTCTAGGAGAAACATTTATAGGTATAAATTCCTGTGGTTAAAAAATATGGATGTCCAAATAACCTAATGATGCAGTCATGGTCATAGGAAAACAAGAACAAGCCAAACCCCAAAGAAATAGAAGAAATGCTCAAGTCCAGAGCAGAAATTGATGAAATGG
>NW_023504694.1:0-43849 GCF_004664715.2 Peromyscus leucopus | reverse complement strand
ATTTCTCTCTGTCCTTCTGGCCCTATGCATTCAACCCATCTTTGCGGCGAGCTCCTCGGCCAGCGAGGAAGAACGACCACCACTCGAGGATTCTTCTCAGATCACACTTTATTGGAGTGCCTCTTGATTAAGGGAGAGCAGGAGGTGAGGGGCCCCGAGAGCCAGAATGCAGCTGCTTATATGGGGATTCAAGCAAATGGGTCATCCTCTGATTGGGTCCCGCCAGAATGCAAGCACGGGTAGCCACAGGCTAGGCTGAGGACATAAGGTCAATTACCATACTCACACATGCACGGGTCACAGGACACGTAGTCCTAGGTGCATAGCCATATATGGAGTTGTTTACAGCTAGGCTGTCAGGAAGTCAGCGCCATCTTAGAATGGCGACTCCCTTCATCTCCCCCTTCTTTATTGATTAAGCAACGGCATCTCATGCCCATAACAACTATTATATCCAATCAGGTCCCCACCTCATGATGTGTTGACTGATCGAAGATGTATTAAAATACGATAACTGGGCAACAGCACTGTGCCAAAACACAAGAATTTCATCCAATCAGGTCTCCACCTCATGATGTGTTGACCGATCGAAGATGAATTAAATGTGACAATTGTCTACACACCTTCCCATGTGCAATGGACTAACCAGTTTTAGGGGTGCAAAGGCTATGCAGATAATATGGCAGCTGTCCACATACCTTCCCATGTGCAATGGACCAACCTGTCCTACGGGTGCAAAGGCTATGTGGACATTATGTGCTCTTTAAGGCAGAGAGCCAAATCTGAGGGGAGGAGCCACACTCCAGAGCGGCTAATGCTTGAGTGATAATGACCTTGTCCTTTTTTGTGCGTGCTCGCAAACGGCAGACCAACCACAGACAAAATACACCCCCCCCAAGGTAGCATGCCAAAAATATATCCACCCCCACCGCCAGACTGATATCCACTCGTGTGGAGTTGATGGTCACCACTGCCACTCTGTTTTTCCAGAGTCTCTTCAAATTTTCCAGACCAATTCCCTATAAGATAACTAGACAATTGTTTAGACAAATTCGCTGCTCGGGAACCACTCTGAAACTGCACACTAGTGACACATAAACCAGGCATTCTCCACTCACAGCCCAATTGGGCCAGCTGCCAAAGGATGTCACCTTGTTCTTGTACCAAGTCAATGCGCTGGTTAAGCACCATAAGGCCGCCTTTCAACTGTGCATTTAAAGAAGTCTGAGTATCCAGGGCTTGGGCTACTGCAGCAGACAAATTATTTAAGGTATCAGCTGTTTGCACAGTGGTGGACATGACTATACCAGCAACAGTGGCAGCAGTTGCAGCAATAGAAATGGCAACTATAATTGCTGCAGTTATGCCAAAATATCTCTTTGGCCTAAACAGTGTCATTGTACTGGGCATTTCCACTGGCACTGGAATCCATCGAGGCACTCGAGCAACGAGAGCTCTGGTAAATTTCTCACATTAAAGGCAGGAGAGGCGTCTTTTCCATAGCCTATCTGAGAATGGTTGGAATAACAAGTGAATGTCCTTAATATCCAATACCATAATTGACCATGCCCGGGGTAAAGCAGACAACAGAGGTAGTCCCCTCTGTATGGCACCCATAACTTGCATTTGATTATTCACTGCTCTTAGATCATGTAGTAACCTCCACTTTCCTGATTTCTTCTTGATAACAAATATGGGAGTATTCCATGGGGATATAGAGGGCTCCACATGACCTAACTGTAACTGTTCTAATACTAACTCTTTAGCTGCTCCTAATTTTTCTTGTGATAAGGGCCACTGAGGAACCCATACTGCTTTTTCCGTCAACCATGGTATTAAAATTGCATCCTCAGTGGCCCCTAGGAAAAACCCAATCCTTTCCTATCTTGCTTGATCACGGGTTCTACAGGGACATGTTCACCTTGTAAATGCTTTCCTAAACTTTTTGAGGGGACATATCCCTGAAGTTTCATAATATTTTTGCTTGCCTCTGAGTAACCATTAGTTAATCTTAATTGTAGCTGTTGCTGGATGTCTCTGCCCCACAAATTAATGGGGATATCTACTACAAAAGGTTGAACAGTTCCTTGTTGATCTTCCGTCCTCCAGATTAACTCTTTTGCACTAATGGAGGGAGTATGAGCATAACCTAGTCCTTGCAATGTTTGAGATGAGCTTTGTAAAGGCCAATGCTTAGGCCAGGCATTGGACTGGATAATACTTTGGTCTGCACCTGTATCTAACAGTCCTGAAAATACCTTTCCTTCTGTTTTCAATTCCAACATGGGTCTTTGATCTAAATCCATGGACAAACATGCCAAGTCGACCCCTGTGGAACCAAAACCACCATCTTTCCTCTCTTTGTCCTTAGCTTGAAATCGCTCATGGATGGAAGGCAAAATAAGCAATTGAGCAATTCTATCCCCTGGAGCTATGGATATGATCCCGTGGGGGGAATGGCACAGTACTTTAATCACCCCTGTATAGTCTGAATCTATAACCCCAGGAAATACAAACAACCCTCTCATGGTGGAGGAAGACTGTCCCAATACTATTCCTACAGTTCCCTCTTCTAGTGGTCCGGACATGTCGGTTTCAATTGCTTGTACTCCCAGTTTCTGAGTTAGTACCAATCCGGTGGTGGCACGGAGGTCCAGCCCTGTGGAGCCTGGGGTTGCTCTCCTTGCTCAGGCGGGGCCTCATGTTGGGACCCTGTATTGCCCCAAAACTTTCAGGCCCTGGGGACGTGGGCCCCTCACCCCATTTTATGGCTCTTGGTCAGTAGACTGAGGGATGGGTTGACCATTAATGTCCTTGACCGACCTACATTCATTTGCCCAATGTTTCCCCTTTTTGCACTTAGGACACAGGCCAGGCTGCCTCATTGTGGGATTTTGAGGCGTAGATAAGCGTTCCCTGACCTTAGAGCACTGCCTCTTAAAGTGTCCCTTTTGCCCGCAGTGAAAACATCCTTCATTCTTTCTCCCTTGTGCAGCTCCTGTGGCTGCAAGGACTGCTGCCGCTAGGCCAGCATTACTTAGTGGTCCCTCAATTTCTCGGCAGGCTTTTAGCCAAGCTTCTAATCCCTTTCCTTTCCACAGGGTAATGGCCCTACGACATTCTTTTGTGCTTTGCTCATACACTAATTGAACCAGAGGCATAGCTGTCTCTACCTCTCCAAATATCTTTCCTGCTGCCTCCATCATTCTAGCTACGAAATCTAAAAATTCGTTCGGGCCCTGAATGATCAAATTCCCTGATACTTCTTTATTTGGTAATGATTTCCAAGCCTTAGAATAAATCTCATTTATTTGTTGATAAACTTCAATAGGATATGCCATCTGATTCACAGTCCATTGCCCTTGACCCAGTAGCATGTCAGCCGTCCACTGTGGTCGATTATTCTGAAGATTAATTCTAGCTTGTACCTGAGCTCTACCTGTAACTATAGATTTAAAATCCAAGTACTGCCCTGTAGTTAAACATGCTCTAGCTACTTCAAACCAATCAGTTGGAATCATAGCCTGAGTAGTGAGCCTAGTCAAAAATGTTAAGGTATAACTGGCTGTTACTCCGTAGGCTCGAGCAGCCTCTACCAGGTCTTTTAATTGTTTATAAGGCACAGGTTCATGATATCGGTTGTTTGTTTGTGGGTCTTCAAAAACTGGAAACGCGGACGCTAGCCGCGCCCAGGTGTCTCTCCTGATAAAATGACAACCCCCGCCTGTTTGCAGATACGAAGGTGGTGCCAAGGGTAGGTGCGGTCCCAAAGGCGCCTTTGGTTCCACATTCACCCCAGCAGAAACATTATAAGGAGGAGGCCGCCGCCACCCATATCTCTCTTCCTCATATTCAGCGGCGCCTTTCTCTAAATCTTCCTCCTCATCAAGGTCTGACTCATTGTCAGAAAAATCAAGTTTTGCAAATTCCTCTAATACTGGATAAGAAGGGTTCCCTTTCTTTTCTGAATTTTCTTCCTTCTCTGGTTTAGCTTCTTTATTTTCCTTTTCTTTATTTTCCTTCTTTCTTTTAGGCCTACTTAAGTTCTCTCAGAGTCTGATTCTGATAGACTATCCTGGTGTTTACTTAATGCTTTGCGTCCCTCTCTAATAATAAGAAGGAACACGAAAGCAAACACAAGCGGATTAATCCCAGCAATCAGCATACCTGGAGGAGCTTACTGACATCGCCACTCTGTGTGTTGCGTTCTGAATCCTCTTCGACCCCTCACCTGGTGTCCAAAGATTCCCGGGTTTCCGCACCAGTTGCGGCGAGCTCCTCGGCCAGCGAGGAAGAACTACCACTCGAGGATTCTTCTCAGATCACACTTTATTGGAGCGCCTCTTGATTAAGGGAGAGCGGGAGGTGAGGGGCCCCGAGAGCCAGAATGCAGCTGCTTATATGGGGAATCAAGCAAATGGGTCATCCTCTGATTGGGTCCTGCCACAATGCAAGCACGGGTAGCCACGGGCTAGGCTGAGGACATAAAGTCAATTACCATACTTGCTCATGCTTGGGTCACAGGACATGTAGTCCTAGGAGCATAGCCATATATGGAGTTGTTTACAGCTAGGCTGTCAGGAAGTCAGTGCCATCTTAGAATGGCGGCTCCCTTCACATCTTGAACTCTGTTTTATCTGAGATAGGGTGCCAATCCCTAAAATTTGGACATCTACCTCTTGAAGAGGCCAATTCGGATGCCATGATTTTGGTGTAATTATAGTCACCTGTGTCTACCAGGCCCTCCAGAACCAGGCCATTAATTTGAAATGTAAGCTTTGGTCTTTGTACATTTATAGAAGTCTGCCAAAATATTTGTTTTATAGTGTTCTTTGTAAACTGTGATCCATCTATCAGAGCTGTTATATCCTCCATTGCAGTATCGGTTATTACATTAGGCATTGATTTATTCAGTTGTCCTAGAGAGGAATTTCTTCCACAGTAGCTGGGAATGTTCATACTACGTTTGATTTGGGGGCCTGCAAGAGACCCCATGATGCGTTTCCCACCAGTAAAGGGTTGCCTCATATATCTATTTTTGGTCTTCACTCACTGGTCCATTGTGGGCCTTAGACACACCTTCTACATAATCCAGGAAGCTGAGGGTGGGAGCCACCCAGGCCTTTGGAATTTGCCCCACGCGAGCACCAGATATTGGTGAAATTAAGGCCACTCCACGTAGTTAAAAGGAGATTTATTTAATGGCATAACTTACAAATGAAGCGATAGTTAGGTTGTGGGTTCTCTGAAAGACACAGCGCAGTCCAGTGATGTTTTCTGGAGAACTCTGCTTGGTCTACCTCTAGCTTACACAGTCCAAGCAGGAAGAGAGCATGGCACATTCTGATCTCAGGTCTTCAGGACCCTCCCTTCACCCTGCATTGTAGGCTTGGTAGTTACCAAAGCCTCAGTGGAGGTTGGAGCTTCCAGACCAAAGCTGGAATGGCTACCCACTGTAGGGTTGGGTGGAGGCAAAATGCAAAGTGGAGTATTTACCCTGGAACAAAGCTCTCTTTGCAGGTGGCAGCCTAGGTGCTTCCAATTGCGCCAAATGATTAGATGGGCCTAGGGAGCAGGCAAGGAAGCTTGCCCAGGGTTTCCGGAGATGGCAGCCAGGAGCTGGAGCAGGGGGAATGATACCTGGAGCAAGCAAGGCACTGCTATGCCTGGTCTCTCCAGGAAGAAAGCAGAAGGAGGTCTGGTTCAGGGATTTCCAGCAATTCCAGGAGAGAGAGCATCCTCAAGTTACCTTTAAGAAGGCCTCTTCTTGAAATGCCTGATGGATTTGGCCATGAGTGGGGCAGGTTTCTTAGGCTGGGCCTTGTTACTGACCTTGGACTGTAATAAAGGTGCACTCCAACTCCTGGTGGTCCTTCTTTTCGGAGGAGGCCCCTTCCCCAGGTCCAGACTCTGCCTGCCGGCCTGGGCTTGGGGCTTGAGCCTGGAAGGCCACCATCTTGGTTTGGCGGCCTCCAGGCTTCTTGGCTTGCACGCCTTGGAGACGGGCTATCAGGGCTTGAAGCCTCAGCTCAGGGGGCTCCTGCAGCTGGAGGATTGTGGCACTCTCAGTCTGGGTGTGAGTTGGCCTGCCTGTGTGTGTCTGGTGATGACTGGACTCCTCCTCTTGCTGCCAGGGATCAGTTTCTTCAGCTGTGTCTTGGCAGCGAGTTTTCCAGGGGCAGTCAAGGGGCTTAGCAAGGCGCCCTTGCTGCCAGTTCTGCGGGAGCCAGGCAGGTGCAGGACTAGAATAGACAGGCGTTTTGAAGTTGGTCCTGCGAGCCCAAGGCGGTGAGTCTTGGTCAGTGTGCAAGGAAGAGTGCTCCTGGCCACCCAGCTGGAAGCCAGCTTGCAGACTGGAAGCCTCTTGTGCAAGGGGACTCCCAGGGAGGACGCCATTGTCATTAGGTCCTTGGCACCTTCTACATAATCCAGGAGGTGGTTGGGGTCTCCTGTTTAGGCTATTCCTAAAAGGAGTATTATTTCTAGGAGTACCCCACGTACAGTTTTTACTTATATGACGTGGTGTACCACGTTTAAAACCTTTGGTACCACAGGGCCTTCTTTCACCTCTGGGATTTGTCTCTCCCATCCAAGCCTCATTACTGTAGTTAAGAGACTCAACACCATTAATATATTGAATCCATTCTTCCAAAGGAACTGATCTGATCCTTAATGGTGTAGGCATTCTTCTGCATTCTGCATTGGCATTGTCAAAAGCCAAGGACTCAGTTAATACTTTTCTTAATTCTTTATTGATACAGCTTTTGTTATAGCTGTGTTCATCCTTTGTAAAAAAATCAGTGAAGGGTTCATGTGGCCCCTGAAACATCTTTGTGTATACCTCAGTTGGTTTTCCAGGTTCTGGAATTTTTTCCAAAGCATTTAGAGCTGCTTTATGGCTTAGGGATATTGTATGCTCATCATAAGGGACTTGTGTATTCCTGTCAGCGAAACATCCCTCACCAAGTATTTGATCTTGGGAGATCACAAAACCTCTGAGTTTACCTTGTTCTAAATTTTTTGCCTCTTCTCTCAACTACCTTTTCCACTGTAACTGCTGGGTATATTCTAGAGCAGCTGAAATTAATTGATGCTAGTCATCTGGAATGATTCTATATGAGGTAGACCATGAATTTAACATCTGTCTTATGTGGAGTGTATCCCATCTGTAACTACTGCTTCCTTGATATTTTTAAAGTCTCTTCTTGAAATTGGTTGTAGTGTATATGTACTATAAGGCTCAGGGTGTGTGTCATCTGCTGGATTCTCATGGATAATAATAGGATAAGCCATTTTATGAGAGCCATTTGGAGATGTTACAACCTCTATGGTCTTGCCCTTCTGCTAACTAGGTCCCTTGTCATGTTTACTGGGTTTCTTCTAGGGCTTGCAAACAAGCACCTAGTGTCCATTCTAGGGACTGAACTGCCTCTCTTGCAAGGGACTCCAGATTTATCATGGAATCATAGAAGTTTTTATGTTCCTCAGAAACACATGATTCTATGGACCTTATCTTATCAATTAGTGATAATCTTTCTTCCTTATATAGTGTCTGCAGTTAGTGTTCTATCCATTGCATATTCACATTTATTATCAATAAGATCAATTTTTGGTACAAGCCTGTTTTGTAAATCCTGATCAGCAGATTCCAGAGAAAGAATCTTTTTCTGTAAGTATTCATTGCTCTTTGAAAGCAGATTCCAGAAAGAGAATCTTTTTCTCTATGCCTTCATTGCTATCTTTTAATGCCTGTATTAGTCCCAATAATGACTCATCTTTGTTCTTATTATTAAACCAGTTTTTGAGCACTGTGTGAATTATTACAATGAATGCCAAAATGGTACCAGACAAATATGCCTGAGGAAGGTCATAAATTCCTGGGAGAATGATATTCATCATACAAAAAATTTTTAAATTCTTGTGAGGTAATGTTGTCGGCCATATTACAAGAATTACTCAAACTTTGTTAGTCAAATTTAAGGTATAAAATTATCAAGTACTTTTACTTGAAATAAAACACTGCTTTGCTTATCTTACCTTTCTGTGCTTCTGGGGGTGTAGTAGGACTTTACAGCCAGAAGGAGGCATAGGGCTAAAAAAGGTCCTGTTGAATGCCTTAGCTGGCAGCAGAGTGAGCACAGGCAGCCAGCAGTTTTTCCAGTGACCCCCTGGAGCTTCAGGGCCTGGAGACTTCCAGGCCACTCTAAGCCCCTGTCTGCCTCTACAGACAATAGGTCTGCCAGCAGGCACAGCTCCAAACCCCCGCTTCAAGTGCCAGCCAGATGGGGAGGAAGCTGAGGGTGGGAGCCACCCAGGCCTTTGGAATTTGCCCCACGCAAGCACCAGATATTGGTGAAATTAAGGCCACTCCACGTAGTTAAAAGGGAGATTTATTTAATGGCATAACTTACAAATGAAGCGATAGTTAGGTTGTGGGTTCTCTGAAAGACACAGCGCAGTCCAGTGATGTTTTCTGGAGAACTCTGCTTGGTCTACCTCTAGCTTACACAGTCCAAGCAGGAAGAGAGCATGGCACATTCTGATCTCAGGTCTTCAGGACCCTCCCTTCACCCTGCATTGTAGGCTTGGTAGTTACCAAAGCCTCAGTGGAGGTTGGAGCTTCCAGACCAAAGCTGGAATGGCTACCCACTGTAGGGTTGGGTGGAGGCAAAATGCAAAGTGGAGTATTTACTCTGGAACAAAGCTCTCTTTTCAGGTGGCAGCCTAGGTACTTCCAGTTGGGCCAAAGCATAGATGGCTCTAGGGAGCAGGCAGGGAAGCCTGCTCAGGGTTTCTGGAGATGGCAGCCAGGAGCTGAAGCAAGCAGGCACTGGTATGCCTGGTCTCTCCAGGAAGAAAGCAGAAGGTCTGGTTCAGGGATTTCCAGCAATTCCAGGGGAGAGAGCATCCTCAGGACACCTTTAAGAAAGCCTCTTCTTGTAATGCCTGATGGACTTGAGTGCCCATGAGTGGGGCAGGTTTCTTAGGCTGGGCCTTGTTACTGACCTTGGACTGTAGTCAGGGTGCACTCCTACTCCTGGTGGTCCTTCTTTTCGAAGGAGGCCCCTTCCCTGGGTCCAGACTCTGCCTGCTGGCCTGGTCTTGTGGCTTGAGCCTGGAAGGCCATCATCTTGGTTTGGCGGCCTCCAGGCTTCTTGGCTTGTGCGCCTTGGATGCAGGGCTATCAGGGCTTGCAGCCTCAGCTCAGGGGGCTCCTGCAGCTGGAGGATTGTGGCACTCTCAGTCTGGGTGTGAGTTGGCCTGCCTGTGTGTGTCTGGTGACGAGGGGACTCCTCCTCTTGCTGCCATTGCTCAGTTTCTTCAGCTGTGTCTTGGCAGAGAGTTTTCCAGGGGCAGTCAAGGGGCTCAGCAAGGCGCCCTTGCTGCGAGTTCTGCGGGAGCCAGGCAGGTGCAGGACTAGAATAGACTGGCGTTTTGAAGTTGGTCTTGCGCGCCCAAGGAGGTGAGTCTTGGTCAGTGTGCAAGGAAGAGTGCTCCTGGCCACCCAGCGGGAAGCCAGCTTGGAGACTGGAAGGCTCTTGTGCAAGGGGACTCCCAGGGAGGACGCCATTGTCATTAGGTCCTTGGCACCTTCTACATAATCCAGGAGGTGGTTGGGGTCTCTTGTTTAGGCTATTCCTAAAAGGAGTATTATTTCCAGGAGTACCCCATGTACAGTTTTTACTTATGACTTGGTGTACCACATTTAAAACATTTGGTACCACAGGGCCTTCTTTCACCTCTGGGATTTGTCTCTCCTATCCAAGTCTCATTACTGTAGTTAAGAGACTCAACACCATTAATATATTGAATCCATTCTTCCAAAGGAGCTGATCTGATTTTTTAATGGTGTAGGTATTCTTCTGCATTCTGCATTGGCATTGTCAAATGCCAAGGACTCAGTTAATACTTAATTCTTTATTTGATACAGCTTTTGTTATAGCTGTGTTCAGCCTTTGTAAAAAAATCAGTGAAGGGTTGGTGTGGTCCCTGAAATATCTTTGTGTATGCCTCAGTTGGTTTTCCAGGTTCTGGAATTTTTTCCCAAGCATTTAGAGCTGCTTTATGGCATAGGGATATTGTATGCTCATCATAAGGGGCTTGTATAATCTTGTCAGCAAAACATCCCTCACCAAGTATTTGATCTTGGGAGATCACAAAATCTGAGTTTACCTTGTTCTAAATTTTTTGCCTCTTCTCTCAACCACCTTTTCCAATGTAACTGCTGGCTATATTCTAGAAAAGCTGAAATTAACTGATGCTAGTCATCTGGAATGATTCTATGTGACGTAGACCGTGAATTTAAGTTCTGTCTTACTTATGTGGAGTGTATCCCATCTGTAACTACTGCTTCCTTGATATTTTTTAAGTCCCTTGTTGAAATTGGTTGTAATGTGTATGTATTATATGGCTCAGGGTGTGTGTCATCTCCTGGGTTCTCATGGATAATAATAGGATAAGCCATTGTATGAGAGCCATTTGGAGATGGAGATGTTACAACCTCTATGGTCTTGCCCTTCTGCTTACTAGGTCCCTTGTCATGTTTACTGAGAGTTTCTTCTAGGGCTTGCAAACAAGCACCTAGGGTCCATTCTAGGGAGTGAACCTCCTCTCTTGCAAGGGACTCCAGATTTATCATGGAATCATAGAAGTTTTTGTGTTCCTCAGAAACACATGATTTCATGGACCTTATCTTATCAATTAGTGATAATCTTTCTTCCTTATATAGTGTCTGGAGTTTTAGTGTTCTATCCATTGCATATTCACATTTATTACCAATAAGATCAATTTTTGGTACAAGCCTGTTTTGTAAATCCTGATCAGCAGATTCCAGAGAAAGAATCTTTTTCTGTAAGCCTTCATTGCTCTTTGAAAGCAGATTCCAGAAAGAGAATCTCTTTTCTGTTAGCCTTCATTGCTATCTTTTAAGGCAGATTCCAGAAAGAGAATCTTTTTCTGTAAGCCTTCGTTGCTATCTTTTAATGCCTGTATCAGTCCCAATAACAACTCATCTTTGTTCTTATTATTAAACCAGTGTTTGAGCACTGTGTGAATTATTACAACGAATGCCAAAATGGTAACAGACAAAAATGCCTGAGAAAGATTGTATATTTCCAGGAGAATGATATTCATCATACAGACAAAAAAGTTTTTAAATTCTTGTGAGGTAATATTGTCGGTCATATTACAAGAATTACTCAAACTTTGTTAGTCAAATTTAAGGTATAAAATTATCAAGCACTTTTACTTGAAATAAGACACTGCTTTGCTTATCTTACCTTTCTGTGCTTCTGGGGGTGTAGTAGGACTTTACAGCCAGAAGGAGGCATAGGGCTAAAAAAGGTCCTGTTGAATGCCTTGGCTGGCAGCAGAGTGAGCACAGGCAGCCAGCAGTTTTTCCAGTGACCCCCTGGAGCTTCAGGGCCTGGAGACTTCCAGGCCACTTTAAGCCCCTCTCTGCCTCTACAGACAATAGGTCTGCCAGCAGGCACAGCTCCAAACCCCCGCTTCAAGTGCCAGCCAGATGGGGAGGAAGCTGAGGGTGGGAGCCACCCAGGCCTTTGGAATTTGCCCCACGTGAGCACCAGATATTGGTGAAATTATTAAGGCCACTCCACATAGTTAAAAGGGAGATTTATTTAATGGAATAACTTACAAATGAAGGGATAGTTAGGTTGTGGGTTCTCTGAAAGACACAGCGCAGTCCAGTGATGTTTTCTGGAGAACTCTGCTTGGTCTACCTCTAGCTTACACAGTCCAAGCAGGAAGAGAGCATGGCACATTCTGATCTCAGGTCTTCAGGACCCTCCCTTCACCCCGCATTGTAGGCCCCGTAGTTACCTGAACCCTTAGTGGAGGTTGGAGCTTCCAGACCAAAGCTGGAATGGCTACCCACTATAGGGTTGGGTGGAGGCAAAATGCAAAGTGGAGTATTTACCCTGGAACAAAGCTCTCTTTTCAGGTGGCAGCCTAGGTGCTTCCAGTTGGGCCAAAGCATAGATGGCTCTAGGGAGCAGGCAGGGAAGCCTGCTCAGGGTTTCTGGAGATGGCAGCCAGGAGCTGGAGCGGGAGGAAGGATCCCTGGAGCAAAAAGGCACTGGTATGCCTGGTCTCTCCAGGAAGAAAGCAGAAGGAGGTCTGGTTCAGGGATTTCCAGCAATTTCAGGGGAGAGAGCATCCTCAGGATACCTTTAAGAAAGCCGCCTCTTGTAATGCCTGATGGACTTGGCCATGAGTGGGGCAGGTTTCTTAGGCTGGGCCTTGTTACTGACCTTGGACTGTAGTCAGGGTGCACTCCTACTCCTGGAGGTCCTTTTCGAAGGAGGGCCCTTCCCTGGGTCCAGACTCTGCCTGCCGGCCTGGGCTTGGGGCTTGAGCCTGGAAGACCACCATCTTGGTTTGGCGGCCTCCAGGCTTCTTGGCTTGCGAGCCTTTGAGGCGGGCTACCAGGGCCTGCAGCCTCAGCTCAGGGGGCTCCTGCAGCTGGAGGATTGTGGCCCTCTCAGTCTGGGTGTGAGTTGGCCTGCCAGTGTGTGTCTGGTGACCGCGACGGCGGCGACGGGACTCCTCCTCTTGCTGCCAGGGCTCAGTTTCTTCAGCTGTGTCTTGGCAGCGACTTTTCCAGGGGCAGTCAAGGGGCTTAGCAAGGCGCCCTTGCTGCGAGTTGTTCTGCGGGAGCCAGGCAGGCGCAGGACCTGAATACACAGGCGTTTTGAAGTGGGTCCTGTGCGCCCAAGGCGGGGAGTCTGAGTCAATGTGCCAGGAAGAGTGCTCCTGGCCACCCAGCGGGAAGCCAGCTTGGGGACTGGAAGGCTCTTCTTGTGCAAGGGGACTCCCAGGGAGGACGCCATTGTCATTAGGCTCTTGGCACCTTGGAGACTTGCCCCGGGGCACTTTGGCTCCAGGACTAAGGGCCTCAGCTTTGAGGGTGCTTTTCCCCCTCCTCTTGCACCCAGTCAGCTGCAGCTGCAGAGCAGAGGAAGGAGGAGAGCTGTCAGAGTTGAGGCAGGCCTCCAAAGGATCAGCTGGGGGCCCTTCCTCCATCCAGTGGCCTGGAATCTTTCTCCTAGCACCTGACTCGCTGGAGATGGCCTTGGCTGCTGGGAGCCGCCAGGGCTCCTCTGTACTTGCTCGGGGCTTTGCCACAGGCACCTGGTTCTGTGCAGCTAGCTCTGGGTCCCCTAAAGACACCCTTGGCCTCTTGCTTTCTCTTGGCTCCAGCTTTGGGATGCAAGTCACCCTTTGGTTGAGGCTTGTGTGTTTGCTTAGGCTTGCTCCATGTCCTGAGCTCTGGCTCGGGCTCCAGCTCTGGCCAGGACTTGACTGCTGCTGCTCACGTGGAAGACCTCTGTCCCATCTTGTCTGTGGATTACTAGATGTAAAGCAAATAATAACCAAGTTACAATCCACATCTCCGTAGAAGCTAGGTAACAAGGAGGACCCTAAGAAGGACTCATTGTTTGTCCTGGGAAGAGGAACTGTATGAGATCTCCTGGGGAAAATGGTGGTGGAGAATTCAAAAGGAGGGAATGGGAGATGGCGACCTGAGGGAACAGCATGATCAAGTTGAGTGAGGGATTGCGAGGGAGAGCAATAATAGAGCTATCTTTATAGAGGTGACCATTATGGGGTTAGGGAGAAATCTGGTGCCAGGAAACTTAACACTAGTGGGGAGTGTGTTTGACCTGGCCATCTACTGTAATGAGCTTGTTAACTACCCTAATTGTCATCATAGAACCTCCATCCAGTAACTTAAGGAAGCAGATGCAGAGATCCATAGAGAATCACTGGTCCCAGGTCTGTGTGTCCAGGTGAAGAGAATGAGGAGGGATTATATGAGCAAGAGGTGTCAAGATCATGATGGGAAACCCACAGTGACAGCTGACAAGAGCTCATAGGAACTCAAGGACTCTAGAATGACAGCTATGAAGCTTCCATGAGACCAATCTAGAATCGCTTCACATGGGTGACAGTTGTGTGCTTGGTCTGTTTTTGGTGCCCCTAACAGTGGGACCAGGAGCTGTTCCTTGTGCATGAGCTGGCTTTTTGGAACCTATTTCCTATTGTGGGAGGCCTCACTCAGACTCACTAAGCCTTGATGCAGGGGAAAGGAGCTTGGTCCTGCCTCAACTTGATATGCCATGCATTGTTGATTCCAATGGGAGTCTTTATCCTTTGGGGATGGAGATGGAGGAGTGGATGAGGGGGTAGAATGGAGGTGGGAGCAGGGCATGGGAGGAGACGAGGGAGGGCAAAATCTGGTTGGTATATAAAATATAAATTTTAATAAAAGCAATAAAGGAAAGTAAAGATAAACCAGGCAGAGGTAGGTGGATCTTTGTGAGTTTGAGGGCAGCCTAGTCTAACTAGCTTCTTCTAGGACAGCCAGACTGTTATGCAGAGAAATTCTGTCCCAAAAAACCAAAATACTGGTTTTCCATTTGATTGCCAAAATCAATATAATTTTCAGGGATTGTGTCAAAGTTTGCTGACCAGTAACTGGGTAGCTGGGTGAAGACATGTGGGTGATAGACACAATGAAGAAGACATAACAGAATCCAGACGACTGCCAGTCAATGCTGGACAGTACCAAGTTTATTTCAAGTCAGCATATGTAAAGTCTTGAACAGCAGAGGTAGAACAATGCACAACACAGGCATTCAACAACTCTCTATGCTGCCTTGCATCATGGAGCAGGCAGTTTTATTTTCTACCTCGAAGTTCCTACAGCTGGCATCAGCAGCCTGCATCTAGCTGGGTCTTATGTTTCTTAGTGTGGGCTAAACAGGACTTTCTCACAGCCCTTCAAGGAGACTTTGTGCGAGAATCAGGACATTTTCACAGACCCAGAGCAAGCAAGCTTGAACTCTATTGACTCAGAATAGACTTCAGGTTCAAACTGGGAAACTGAGTCAGTTGTGGGCTCCCACAGAATTGGAAAGAATAATTTGAAAATAATAAATTTTAACCATATTCACCCAGGAATGTTTTCCTATATTATTGGTTTATAATCCAATTAGTAGAAAAAGCACTATAGTTGTTGTAAGAAGAACAAGCAGCCAGGCAAGGTGGTACATGCCTTTAATTCCAGCACTTGGGAGGCAGAGGCAGGCAGATCTCTGAGTTCCAGGCCAGCATGAACTACAAAATGAGTTCCAAGACAACTAGAGGTATTACACAGAGAAACTCTGTCTTGGAAAACTGAACATGCAAAAAACAAACAATATCAACCAAAAAATCCATATAAGCAAGTGCAATCTTATAAAAGTTAAAACTAAATAAAATTAACAAACACCAATACTTTCTGAAAGTATCACATATTTTATTAAATAATTTAAGTAGTGGTGAAATTCTATATTAATTATGAATTTACTCATAAGTATAAATCAGCCTTTATAGCTGCCATTAGTTCACAAACATATTGGATATTTCTGAACTTTCTATTGACTCTTTGTGAAATTGGCTGCTTCAAACAAATTGCAGTATTGTAGCTTATTTTATAATGTTGGTTAAAAATGTGACAGGCAGTGTTGGAAAAATAGACTAAAAGCACTTATTTTTGAGGACAAGTAATCTTTGTTTCAGAATACCAAGAATATACAAAATAATAGGTACATCTTTCTTCATTGGATCATTCAGGGAGTAATAGCCCAAATTTGAGCAATGACCCACAAAAGTAGATTGAGAATCAAAATAAGATCATAACAACATTTGTGTTTTCATAAGAATGGTCCCATCAGCTCATGTATTTAAAAGCTTAGTCTCCAGGGAGTCCAACTCCTTAAAAGGATTTAAAGGATCAGCAGGTTTAACCTTGTTGGAGGAAGTTTGTCACTGGGGATGGGCTTTGAGGTTTCAAAAGCTTATGCCAGGACCAAGTTCTGTCTGTCTACTGGTCAGTGTGTAGCTCTCATCTACTTCTCCAGCACCATATCTCTCATGCCTTGCTGCTTTATTTCCTGTCAAGGTGATAGCAGATCCAGTTTCTGAAGTTAACAAGCCCTCAATTAACAGCTTTCCTTTATAAGTGTTGCTGAGGTCATGGAGTTTCTTCAGAAATAGAACAGTGACTAAGACAACATTCTGATTCATAAGGTATATGATTGTTTCAGATTCATGAAAGAATATATTATACTTAGTTATTAGCCTAGCCTTTAATGGCAGAGCCATCCCTAGTGCCACAAAGAACATATTCCACCACATTGAAAAGGGCCAGAGGCACATAAATCAAAGTTCTCTTAGAGACAGATTCAGTTTGTAGATAACCATAAAGTTTTGTATCATGTAGCAACCCCTAGTACAATGGAAAATCAGATAAGTGAAATTATGTTTAGTATTATGAATAATTTATACACAGAAAGTTCAAAGTGAAAACTAGAATTATTCCTTTGCTCATATTTAGATGTTCAGTATAAAAACACACACTAGCGACTATTTGAGAGGATCTAGAGAGAGGAGAAAGATGGAAAACTGATAGTAGAAATGTAAATTGGTTTAGCCATGATGGAAAATATTGTTGGTAACTCAAATACTAAAATACAACTGCATTATGACCAATGAATCCCTTTGCTGGTTGTTTATGAAAGTGAATTGCAATCAAAATTTTGAAGAGATTCCTGTACTCTTGTGCTCATTGCAGATGTAATCACAATAGTAAGACAGATGCTCACTAAGATGTAAATGGATACAAATATTTTATATACACATAAAATATAGTCAGACAAAATGCTGTTTCATTTCATGTATACAGAGGGTCTAAAAGAAGTGATCTCATAAAAGCAGGAATAATAAAAGTGATATGTTCTGGAGAAGGGAAAATGGATGTTTGGACTAATATGTATGGAAAGTTTTTTAAGATAAATATCTGTGACCTTAAAAATAATTGTAGATCAGAGAAAAAAATGAAGACAGCAGTATACATGACTCAGGGCTCTGTGGAGTCTGAAAGACCCATGGAGGATCTGAAGGGTTGTGCAGAGTAAAGGAGTCTGGAGAGTCAGCAGTAGCTCCAGAATAACCTAAACGGGAAAAAAAAGCAAGTCTTCCACAGCCAAACTTTAGGTGGATTTCAGAATTCCTGCAACAGAGGAGAAAGGATTGTAGGAGCCAGAGCACACTACAGGAAGTCTCACACAATTAACTATTGTGGGATCACAGGGGCTCACAGACTAAACCAGCAACAAAGAAACTTGCAAGGACAGACCAATGTACTTTGCATATATTACAGTTGTGCAGGTTGGCCTACTTGTGGGTCTCATAACAGGACCAGTGGCTGTCTCTGATGACTTTTGGGACCCTATTCCTCATACGGGTCACCTTGACCACCCTTAATACATGGGAGGTGCTTAGTCTCATAATAACTGGCTTTGCTATGTTTTATTGATACTCATGAGAGACCTGCCCTTTCCTGCATGGAGCTGAAATAGGAGGGGACTTGGAGTGGTTTTGGAGGGGGGAAAGGGAGGAGAGCTTGGGGCAAGGCTAAAGATGGGATATAAAATAAATAGATGAATAATAAAAATAAAACAAAAAGGCAAGTCATATGGCAAGATGCTAATGAAAGTGGACTCATGAAATTAGAAACATGAAGGAACATAGCCATGTAGCCTGGGATGCTTTCCCTAATGGGAGATGGAGAGCATGGGGCAGTGGAGCTGCTACAAACATAAAGGTCTAGCCCTGGGAGCCTTGGGGGGGGTGATACTATATTTGTGCAGAAATGTAATATTTTTTTTGTATGACAATAAATAGTTTGCCTGGAGAACAGAGGTCATAGCCAGCCTTAAATAGAAGTCAGGTGGTAGTGGCACATGCCCTTAATCTGATCACATGTCAAGCAGAGTCTCTGTGTGTTCAAGGACACAGCCGAACATGGTGACACATGCCTTTAATCCCAGTACCAACCATAGAGACCTGTATAGATATGCAGTGGTGAGGAAGTGATGTTGATGGTCTTAGAGCCAATGAGAAGGCAGAACAGCAAGATAATAAAGGCACAGGTTAGACAGGAAGAAGCTCTTTTGGCAAGCTATGGTGAGGTAAGCTTAGTTGGCAACTATTGTTGTGACTTCTATGGCCAATACAGAGGTATTTGGCTTTGCATTTCTTATTTAATAAGACTGTTTAGAATTTCATCAACATTGGGGGGAAACAACTTGGAGGGTGTGTATGTGTGCAGGAAGGAGCCAGAAGCTCCCAAGAAACCTGCCCCCAGATGCCCTTCCTAGCTCCAACATAACCCTGACACTGGACAATAGCAGTATAACTGAGATGAGTCTTGCCAATGGCGCTTTACAAACCAGAAATCTCGGACCAGATCATCAACTTGCAATGAATATTGCATGTAAAGCTGTTGGGAAAAAACACACTGTGTGACACACTGCAGTTTCCAATGCCACGATGACAAATGAATGAGATGGAGAGGTGGGAAAGATGGAGGAACAGAGTGAGTGTGTATGGAGAGGTGGGATTAGAGACACAAGAGTGGTGATAGGTGTGAGGGAAGGCTTCAGTGGATGGGGGAATATGTTGATGTTCTGTCAGGCTGACAGGGTGCTGTGCAGCAGCCTCGAACTTGCACACTTAGCTCCTAAACATGCTGCCTAGCCACATGATCACTGTGGTTATGAGAAATAACAGAATGTCCAAGACAAAATGGTTCACTTTCTGTACTGAATCTTCTTAAAAACCTCTCTAATCCATGGTGCCCCAGAGTTACAGATAGCCATGGTTGACTTACCCAGTTGGTTGAAGCTCAAGGTTCATGGAGATGTCCATCTTCTGTGCTGCCACCTGAGATCATGTGGATGTCCAAGTCCCTTATTACAGTTGAAGCAAGGTAGACCTCTGTAGTCTGTACTACTAAAGGAGGCCAGATTAGTATCCATGGTCCTAGTTGTCACCAGAAACCATGTATATGTGAATGGACTGTACTGCTGTAGAGCGTGTGCCATGTGGGGCAAAGCGTACTGTCACAGCCATGGTCCTAGTTGATGCCTGTGACCCATGTTGCCACCAAAAGCCATTTGTACTTGCATGGTCTGTGAAGGTACCTGAAGCCATGTTGATGTCTTTGAGCCCTGCTGCCTTTGGGGAGCATGTTCATGTGAGTGGCCTGCAGAATCACCTGAGGCTATGTTGATATTCATGCCAAGGGCTAGGATCGTGTCCATGGCTTGTACTTACATTGGAGACCATGCTGAGGTACATGAACATGATGCTGATAGAAACTATGTGGAAGTCATTGATCCATGCTCCTGCTGACTGTACAGGGCAAGAAAGCTACATTTAGAGTGTTATGGTGGTTGTAGACTCAGTGAAAAGAGGGACACTGAAGGCTTTTGTGACAACCCCATCCCCCCCAACACCTCTATCCCTCCTCCCTATTCCTCTTTCTGCCTGGAAATCCCACCTATCCACTACAGCCTAGCTATTGAGCTTTTTATTAAACCAGTCACAAGGCACCATAGGCAGAGGCATATTTTTACAGTGTACAACAGGATTATTTTATAAGATTTTCATCTGTCCCTGGTCTATGGGTAGGGTTCTGGGAATTCCATGGCTGTGGTGTGAGGCCTTGCACAGCCTTGGTGCAGTGGGAAGGGGCTTGGACCTGTCTAGGCTCAGTGTGCTGAGCTCTGCTGACTCCCCATGGGAGACCTTGATTGGGGGATATGGAGATGCAGGGTGGCTTGGGAAAGAGGGCTGGGGGTGGGAGAAAAGAGGAAGGATGGAGGAGGGGGGATCTGTGGATGATATGTGGAGTTAGTATAAAACTTCATAATAAAGAAAAATGATAAAAACAAAAAAACACCGAAGACAAGCCAAAAATAAAAAAATGTCGCTTGTCTAAATTAAAAGGAAAGGTTTTAACACTACCACAGTAAAACTATATACAAGAAAAACATTTGTTAAGTAAGAATTACATTCACAATAAGCAGTCTATTTCTTTTTGGCAAAAATGGAGAAAAACTCTATTGTATCTTGAAGAATATAAAGTTTTATACATATATTATTTTATCATACCTTGTATTACCAAACTAAAAATATCTTTTACACATTAAACGATTCTTTAAACAACTTAAGCTTTTTGTCTTTCAAACTTTTATAAACTTTACATCTCCTATGTAGTTTCTTTCCTGGATTTGGTAATAGGGAGCACTGTAACACAAATGTACAGTCTTCAACCCCATCAACATTCTGAGAAGGATAAAATATTACCTGAATATACAAGAAATGCAGAGTAAGCAATTTTCAAAACTATAGAAATGGCAGAAACAGCTGGCTACCTTTCCATCTTGAGGAATCCATCTTTGGACTAAAGGCCTAGAATATCTGGCAGATTTTTTTTTTTCTGTGAAGCAGGGATTTGTTGGACTGTCTAACCTTGTTTTGTCAATGTTCAGCATTTACCCTCTTTTTGTATTCTGCTTATCCAATTTGGAGAGCATACTGTAAGCAGTTGAGGCAAAAGCAGTTTCTTGCCAAAATGGCTAGCTATGGAACATTGAATACAAACTTGATATGGAGGATCTTTGATTCCCATCAGCCTCTTTTGAAGTAGATTGGTGCTGTCAGAAGCAAACATATCTCACTGTCATGAAAAGCCTAATGCCATTAAAACATCTTAAATGCTATACTCTGTAGGTCCCTGAAGGGTTTGAAGACCATCTGTCTGTCTAAAATGTATCTCTGCACTCATGTTTGTAAAGGAAACACTACTAAATCTTAAATCACAAATCAACTCTCATGCATTCATAGTGGGAAATTCAATATCACATTCTCAACTATGGAGAGGTCGTCCAGACAAAAACTAAACAGAGAAACACTGGAGCCAACAGACATTAGATGTAGAATAACAAATACTCAATAAAATGCTCAAACACAGAATATAAGAGTACGTCAAAGAGATTATTCATCTTTATCAGTTAGACTTCATCCCAGAGATGCAAAGATGATTCAACATATAAAAATCTGTCAATGAAATCTACCATATAAACAAGCTGAAAGAAAAAAAAACATTTTATCATCTCATTGGTCAAAATCCTTTGAGAAAATCAAACAGCCCTTCATGATAAGCCTAGAAAAGAACTGGTATACAAGGGATATACCTAAATATAATAAAGGAAATTTATACAAGGCTGATAGCCAACATCAAATTAAGTGGAGAGAAACTTAAAGCAATTCAACTAAAATCAGGAATAAGACAAAGAATGGCTGTCCATTTTCTCCATATCTATTCAATACAATAATGGATGTTCTAGCAGGAGCAATAAGACAACTGAAGTAGAAGCTGTCTTATTGGAAAAAAAGTTCAAGTTTGTTCCTTGCAGATGAAATACTATAAATCAGCTACCCCAAAAATTCTACCTGGAAGCAACTGCATCTGAGAAACAGCTTTAGTCAAGTGACCAGATAAAAGAAATACTGCCTCCCCTGACCCCCCCCCCAAAAAAGAAAGAAAAAAGAAACACACCAATAGCTTTCCTGTATACAAATGGCAAATGGGCTAGAAAGGAATCAGGGAAACAACACCCATTCCAATAGCCATAAATCATATAAAATATCTTGTTGTCATTCTAAGCAAGCAAGTGAAACACTTGTATGATAGAAACTTCAAGTCTTTAAAAAGGAAATTGAAGAAGTCATCAGAAGATGGAAATGTCTTCTATGCATAAGGATCAGTAGGATGAATCTAGTAAAATGACCATTTACCAAAAGCTATCTACAGATTCAATACAGTCCCATCAAAATTCTAATACAATTTTTTACAGACCTTCAAAAAACAATACTCAACTTCACATGGAAAAACAAAACACCCAGGATAGCTAAAAAAATCTTGTACAATGAAAGAACTTCTCAGGGTATCACCATCTCTGATCACATGCTGTACTACAGAGCTTTGGTAATAGAAAACTGCATGGTATTGGCATAATGACAGACAATTTGAAAGGAATCATATCAAATAACCCGATGTGTTAGGTGTCCATAGATGTGTGGATTTACTTTATAAAGAAGCCAGAAATACAGAATGGAACAAACAAAACATATTCAATAAATGGTGCTGGACTAACTGGATGTCAGCAGGTAGAAAAATTCAAATAAATTCATGTCTATCACCCTACGCAAAACCCAAATAAAAGTGGGTCAAACACCTCAACATAAAATCAGGTATACTAATGCTAATAGAGAAAGTAGGGAATGGTCTTGAATGTATTGGCACAGGAAAACAACTTCTTGAACAGAACACTGATAGCTCAGGCACTAAGATTTACAGTTAATAAGTTGAAGCTCAAGAAACTGAAAAGCTTCTGTAAGGCAAAGGCCCCTATCAATAGGACAAAATGGCAGCCTACAGAATGGGAAAAGGTCTTCAGCAAGCCCATATCTGATAGAGGGCTGATCTGCAAAATATGGAAAGAATACAAGCAACTAGACATGAAAAAAAATGATGCAATTAGAAAATGGGGTGCAGATCTAAATAGAGAATTCTTAACATTGGAATCTCAAACTGCTGAAAAACACTTAAAGGAATGTTTAATATCTGTAGCTATCAAGGAAATGAAAATCAAATTACTTTGAGATTACATCTCACAGCTGTCAGAATAGCTTAACATCAAAAACCTGAATACAGCTTATGTTGGAGAGAATGTGGAGCAAGGGGAACACCCCTCCATGTTGGTTGGAATATAACATTGTACAGCCATTATGGAAATTAATATTTCATTTCCTCCTGAAATTGGAAATTGTATCTCAAGACCCAGGTATACCATTCTTGGGCATATACCCAAAGGATTCTCCACCATACCACAAAGGCACTTGCTTTAACTGTGTTAATAGCAGTTTTATTCATAATAATCAGAATGTGGAAACAACCTAGACTGGAAAAACTTTGTGTGGAATATTAGTACAATGGACCATTATTCAGCTGTTAAAAACAATAGCATCATGAAATTCACAGACAAATGGTTGGAACTAAGAAAAATCATTCTAAGTAAGATAACCCATGCCCAGAAAGACAAACATTGTATGTGCTCATAGTGGATATCAGCTGTTAAGTAATGAATAATCATGCTACAAATCACAGACCCAGAGAGGTTAAATAACAAGCAGGGTTCAATGGGCAGGGAGGTGATGCATGGATCTTTCTGGGAAGGGGAAATAGACTAGATCTTGTAGGTGCATCTAGGCTGGGTAGTGATAGGAACAAGAGGTTTTATATGATTTTTTCCCTAGCAATATCAGAAGCTGTGTTTATAAAGTCTTAATAATATGACACCCTATCCATGAAATGAACAAGGAGAACAATAATAATTTTTTAAAAAGACCTTTTGTTCTTTCAAAAGGCCTTCAAGAGGAGCCCAGTTTTGGTTATCAGATAATTTCTTGATCATACACATGCAAAGATTATTTCATGTAATTTATAATAATCAAATTTGTGGAGATAAAAAATTATTATATAATTATTAAGGAAAATTGAAACAGACCGAAAAACAAGAAAAGCCATTTTAGATGTCACTCACTCCTTTTCTTTTATATATTTTTAAGGTTATATAATATTATATACACAAATATGCATGATTGTTTATTCCTATAAGTTTTCTTTCAATTGTCTTAAGAATTTTTGAACCACACGGAGGAATTGGTTAGTGTCACAAACTGTAGTCCTGGTTATTTCTTCTAAGTAATGAACTTGATATTTACTTATCTTAAAACTTATGGTTTCCTCTTTTTTTAAATATTTAATTTTGGTGCTCAAGGACCAGTATTTTATCTTTCTTATTAAATATGTAGGCATATACATTGATATTGGGGGATTTATTAAGGCAACTCCACATAGTTAAAAGGGTGGTTTATTTTTGGGTAACTTACAGCTAGTAAAGGGGTTGGCTACAGGATCTGGGAGAGGTGAAGTGTACTCAACCGGTGTTCTATGGAAAAATCTGCTCGATCTACCACCCAGCATCCAGGACCATGAGGAACTAAGAGAGCCAGCACATCTGGATAGTGGGTCTTAAGGGCTCCTGTCTAGGCCCTGCCCCAGAGGTGCATCATAGGTAGGTGCAACAGATACCAGAAGCCCCACTAGGGGTAGTACTTCCACATCAAGATGGAACAGCTATCCTCTCCATCTCCCCCTTTTGTATAAGTAAGAAAGTTCTAACCTAATACAAAACTATATACAATAGAAATGATTATCAGATATACTACAGGAGGAATAAGGGATAATGACCTAGACAAGATGAATTACAGACAACATGAATTATATTAAACAAGAGACACACACTAAAATACTAAAATCCAGAGAAGTCTGGAGCATAGGTAAACAGCACTTTACAGAGATCATTCCAAAAGCTGTCCTGTCCTAGAGAACATAATGTGTAATATATTCTAGTACATAATACAATCTTCTTGTATCATAGAATATAACTATAACTGCTAGTCTTCAATCCCATCAAAGACCTGAGAAGGAATATTATAATACTTGAGAAATGTGAGAAGGATGCAAGAAACTTTTGGGAGTCTTGTGAAAGTAGACAGAGAGATGGCTGGCTACTTGGAGAGTCACCTAAAGTTTCTCAGCATTATTGGTACATTCCAATTGGCTACAGGCCTAGAGTGTCACACCATTTTACTATCAGCAGTCTAGGCAAAGGCAGTTCTTTGCCCAGTAGGATATTTTGGGCCAAGGTGAAGACAAACTTCAAAACAAAAATGTCTCAGAAGCCCAACATTCTCTCGGGGTCAGATCAGTACTGCCAGAAGCAATCTTGGCTCACATTAACAGAATTCCAAGAAATCAAAACATTTAAATGCCATGTTCTCCAAGTTGGTGAGGTATTTGCAGATTATCTATCCATCTGACATATGTTTCTGTAAGTCTGGAGAACATAACTTACATAACTATGGAGATGACAAGCATAGGAGACTACAAATCTGTAAGTCTTATCTACCTAGACAACCTAAGGACTAAGGCTTCATGTACACAGGGTAAACAGTGTAAGCAAATGTACAGTAAAAGGACAATGACTTCAAAATAGTGACAATACACAAAACAGCTAAAGCTGAGTTAGAATGTATAGTACCATACTAAATGTGACAATATCCTAAATATATAACAATATACCCAATATCCTAAACAGAGGTATAGCATTCATGCAGTATGACAAATATAATTTTACATTTGTATCAACATATAAAACATTTCATGTAAGAGTGAAAATATATGTACATTACAATAAGTAGGGTCCAATATTTGTATCAATATACACATTATCTGGAATAAGAATTAAAAAAATAGCTTATATTTGTATCAATGTACAAGAATCCATAGCAGTACATTTTATCTAAGGCTGATATTTTACTAAATTGGTTCACTCATATATACAATAATTTACCTTAATACCCTATACCTATCCATTCTCCTCTTTTTCCTTTTTTAAGGGAAATACAGATTCCAATGTTTTCTTCCACCCCTAACCCCATAAACATTATCCATAACCCTCAGAAACATGAAACCTTTGGGGAAAAGGGGTGTTGTTTTCTTAGAATTGCTTCCTGCTGTTCAGGGGGCAAAAGTATCTCTATGGGGTTCTGTAAGAAAGGTCAGATAGTTCAGTCTCAGTTCAACTAACTATAGACTCTGTAGCCAGACTCAAAGAAATGGGTAATGTGGGCTGAGATTCTGACTGGATGTATAGTATGATGAATCGTCTTATAATGGAGTTATCTGGGAGAGTTTTCAGTCCAAGGTTGACCATTGAATGTTGTTTGTGAATACCATGGCATCATTCCCAACTGGGTAGAGTTGATGTGGGACCCCATCTTCTTTCTTAAGACTTCAGAAATTGCTATTGCAAAAGGCTTATTTTTTACTGTGGAAAACTTGAACATTATTAATATCAAAATGGAAAGTTTGGATTTAAAGATTACATGACATATATACAAGGATTCTGCGAAATCAAGAATAAGCATGGAGAGAATTAGAATCTTGGCCACAACGGTCCATTTTTATTGGTTTTCTTCAGTCCCACAGCAGACAGCTCTTCTGATATGAGATAGAATTTCTCAACCTTTTCTTTTAGCAACATACTTGGGTTTAGAGATGGAGTGAGCCAATACCAACTCCAAAGTCAGCTTGGTATATAACTGAATCAGAACCACCCCTTTTCTAGAATTAAAGAGATATAGATGGTAGGTAGTGAGATATTATCCTGTGTAGATTGGTACCAATAGAGTCATCCTTTCTGTTGTAGATATTTGGATATCCAAGGCCTTATGACTTCGGGAAGATGGTATTTCTATTATCCTGTAAAGAAAAAACCAGAACCCTACCTCAACCCTTGTTAAAGTTTTCTTACTACTTGTACAGATGTCACATTGGTGGATGAGCTTTTACTTCTTCTCATCAAGTGATTTCTCTTGTTCGAATAGAAATTTTATTAACTTTGTTGTTATCCATAGCTTTTCTTCTCCTGCAGAAACAAGAGAAAAACCCCTTCCCCAATGTAGAATATAACCTGGTTTCCATTCTGAGGTCAACACATCTTTGAAATAAACTAGTTGATTTAGCTCAGGAATTTTGTTTGTTTACCAATGTCTCTCCACAGGTCTTGTTCCTTTCTCATAAACATTGAGAAAATTTAAGGTTAATAAAACATTGTGCAATCTATTTCTAGAGGACATTGTTACCTGTTGCTGTTTATTTAGCATATCCTTAAAAGTTCAATTGGATCTTTTCATGACTGTTTGAGCTGTGGGATTGTGTTGTATACTATGGCTTCCTTCATATTTTTAAATTTCCTCATCAGAATTAGTTGTAATTTGTTTTCCACAAATGGCTCAGGGTGTCTATCATTTGTTGGCCTGTCATGGATGATGACAGGATAAGCCATTGTGTGAGAGCCATTGGGAGATGTTATAACCTGTATTGTTTTGCTGTTCTGCTTTTTAAGTCCCTTGGCATGTTTACTGAGACCTTCTTCCAGGGCTTGCAAATCAGCACCCAGGGGCTGTTCTAGGGTGAGAATCTCTTCTCTTTCAAGGGACTCCAGATTTCTCATGGAATCATGAAACTTTTTATGTTCTTCTGAAACACATGATTCCATAGACCCTATTTTATCAGTTAATGGTAGTCTTTCTTCCTTATAAAGTGTCTGAGTAGTGAAAACTTCACCCTGGAGAGTTATTATTCTATCCATTAATTATTCATATTTGCTCTCAATAAAATCAAATTTGGTTATACATTTATTAGTAATGGAATAAAGTTCTTGTATTAAGTTAGCAGATTCCAAACTAAGAAGCTTGTTTTCTAAATCTCTTTTACTATCTTGTAAATCCTGGTTAGCAGATTCCAGAAAAATTATCTTTTTATGTTAGCCTCCATTAGTACCTCATAAAACCTGTATCAGTCCCAATAATGACTAATCTTTGATATTATTATTAAAACAGCATTTGAATGCTGTGTGAATTATTACCCTAAATGCCAAAAGGATACATGCCACATATGCCTTAGGAAGGTTGTATATTTCCAGGATAATGTCATTCATCATACAGTTCAAAACTTTTTTGTTTTTTGTTTTTTGTTTTTTTTTATAGGATGGTAATAGTTATTTTTACTTTTTTAAGTGTAGTTATAAGTCTATAGAAATTCAGCCACTAAATGATTTTATAATTTACACAGATATGTAATTTCTCCTCATTCTTACTCGTTCTTTTACCTGAAGTTACACATTCATATGGGAGACAGTTGTGTAGCTTTGTCTGTTTGAGGGGTCACTGGCAGTGGAATCAGGGTCTATACCTGGTGCATAAGCTGGCATTTTAGAGACCATTACTTATGGTGGGATGCCTTGCTCAACCTTGATGCAGGGGAGAGGTGCTTGGTCCTTCCTCAATTGAATGTACCAGGCTGTGCTGACTCCCTGTGTGAAGCCTTTTGGAGCAGGGGATGGGGGGTGGGGAAAGGATGGGAGGGCAATCAATGGTCTGTATATAAAAATGAACAAAAAATTTAAAAAATTTAACTTCATGAAACATGTGATGGTAGGAAAGGAAACACCATTCATCATTAGAGGTCACTGAAGTTCAACATCTTGAAGTCTTGATAGTCCAAAATATTTTATGCACATTCTTATATTGATATACTTTTCTCTGTATAAACTCACATTTCACTGGGACACATTGAGGTTATTTTAGAGTCAAATCTATAAATTCTCTTTCACATACAGTTTCAGTTATGAAAAGTTTATCAGAAGACTAGGTCAGGAATAGGAAGCCTTTCAGACTACCAAAGTACCTGACTGACTGCTGTATGATCTTCCAATTGGGAATATCTTACTATTTTATTGTAAGTTAATTAAATGAAGTGAATGGTTATAAGGTCTTTAGTTTTATCAAATCAGTCATTTCAAAAAGTAATAAACAAACAGTAGTAGAATACTTTTAAATTTTACCTCAAGTTGATTTATGAAGTAGATAGAAAATAATCTACTGGAAAGTGTCTTATGTGTTTTTTTTTATATTTTCTCTGTGACACTCTTGCATCCCTTCTCTGTGTAAACAGAAATGCTTTAAGTATTTCACCATTCACTTGATTTTTCTTTGTGCATTTGTTATATAGAAAGTGTATTTTGTTGAAATTCTATCTTTCAGTTCTTAGCATCTCCAGGATTTTTATCATGAATGGATGTTGAATATATCATAGAATTTTCTGTATAACTTTATTACAATACATATGTCCTTGATTTTTTTTTTTATATTCTATAGTGTTAGTTAGAAAAGAAGTGTTGTTTATAACACAAGGAATTTTCCCCAAACTGCATTGATATTTTCTCAGGATTAAAATTGGGCATTAGGTAGATCAAGCACTCAATATGTCCTCACCACCACCACCACCACCACCACCACGCCCATTCTTGCTAGTCCACCTCCAAGGACTTTCTGTGCAAAAGAGCTATTTAAAGATTCATTTAATAGCACCTGAATTATAAATTGTATTTCTCAACCTCTTCCATATTTGAGCAATGAACACTTGATTTTCATGGGTCCAGGTGGATTCTGCCAAGTCTTTGGGTTTACACTTCTGCAGGTGGTGTTCTGAAGAAAGCTGATATGTGCAAAACTAACAAATACACTGGCATTCTTTGTTCTTCTAATTCCCTGTAAATCTGAGGGAAACTTGTCCTATTGGCCCATCCCTGAGAATGTGTGATAGCTTAATAAGAATGTTCACATGTCATGCATGCCTACTGCCATGTCTCCCAGAAGAAAAGGTATAGGCATGACCGGGGGGCCAGTCTACATGGCACACTGCACTTCTAAATAAAAAGCATGAAATACCATGCAATTGACTATTTCACTAATCAGAACACTGAATTACTGGATCTGCACTCTCAAAGTCACTTTTTATGTGTTTCTTCTGCATAGAGACCCTGCTGGTATGAGAGATCA
Organism: Peromyscus leucopus; assembly: GCF_004664715.2. Lineage (NCBI taxonomy): Eukaryota > Metazoa > Chordata > Mammalia > Rodentia > Cricetidae > Peromyscus > Peromyscus leucopus. Next base: position 14,398 of record NW_023504694.1, on the reverse strand, counting down.
TTGGCAAATCTAAGGAAATGTGCTCACCAATCATAGTCCATAGATTTCTACTCTATAAATTCTTGTTCATGTGTAATACAGCAGATGTGGTTCCATTAAATCACTTCTGGAGCACTGTCTGTCTGTCTTTCCAGTTTTCTCACATTTTCTCTCCATTAACTTACCCTATATTTCTTGTTTCAGATAGTGCCTCCATGGTTTCACAGCTTATTGCCAACTATGAGAACCAAGACCTTGAATTTCAGGACCGCTCAAAAAGATGAGTCTAAAGGCAGTTGCAACAATGCCTGGGGTCTTTTGACATTATTTTGTCTCTTTACTGCAAACAGATAATTCTAATGTGTGGGTGTTTAATCATTTAAATTTTCTTTTTATTTTACTCATTTTTATATTTACATCTTTTACATTTACATGTATGTGGATGCTATCTGTGGGCATGCAAGCACAAAATCTGCATATGTATAGATCACTCTTATTTAAAGTAATTATGCATCTATCTAACAATCTATGCACTTTTCATCTCTTTGTATACACACCCACTCACACACTTTAGCTAAGCTACCACCTTGCTGGCAGCTGACCTCTCACTCTTAACTTTCTGCTTCTTCCCAAAAGACATTGGCAGATAGATGTTCACAGAAGTGCAAAAAAATCCAGGCATCACATTTTCAGCATTTGGGTCTTAATATTTAGGCATTTGGATTTTTACTTCCTGAATTATACTTGGTTTCTTTCATTATGATTGTAATCTCAAGCGCTCTCTCTCTCTCTCTCTCTCTCTCTCTCTCTCTCTCTCTCTCTCTCTCTCTCTCTCTCTCTCTCTAATTGTCTCTCACTATCTATCTCTACCTCTCTGGCTAGGGTCACCAAAGGACCTGCTTCTACTCCTGATCTCCTGATTCCTCCTGGCTTGGGAAAGAAAACTCACAAGACAAAGTAGAGGAATTTGTCACAGGATCCTAGAAGGATGAGGCATGGTCTCATGCTGTTTTTCTCCCTGAGATCTGCTGGTCCGACCCAGCTTCCAAAACCAAAGGGGTCAAAGAGCAGGCTGAATACAAGCATCCCAGGTCTTAAGGGTCCCAAGTGGCCACACCCCAGAGACATGTACTTCAAGGTCATAGGTAGGTGTAACAGTTACCTGCTATTTCACTAGGGGTGGTACTTCTAGGTCATAGCTAGAGCAGCTACCCACTACATCTCCCCCATTTGTCTAAATAAGAAGGATCTAATTTAACATAACACTATATTAAACAGGAATGATTATTAAACATTGTCCAGAAGAAGTAAAGGTTAATGACCTAAACAAAATGGAACTACAATCAACAATATCCAACAAGAGACACATACTAAATGAAGAGATGTCCAGAACATAGGTAAATGACTTGTTACAGAGATGATAACAAAAGCTGTCCTATACTGAAGAATCTTAATTTGGTACTTAATAGATTTTAACTAAGATGCAAGAAGATTGTAACTGTAACTTAGTCTTCAACCCCATCTGTAGCTAGAGAGCTTTTCTCTCTGGGTCCAACCAAGTCTCCTCAGTCCCGGGGCCCATTTATAAAATAAACACACAGATGCTTACATTATTTAAACTGCTTGGCCATTAGCTCAGGCCTATCATTGTCTAGCTCTTACTCTTATATTTAGCCCATTTCTATTAATCACCCTGTACAATAACCAAAAATGACATAAAATACCTGAGTTCCAAGGTGAAGTGGAAGGAATGATATGTCTGGCATCTAACTGTTCCTTAACTAATGTGTTCACAGCCTCCAATTTTTCCTTAGTAAGGGGCCACTGCTCCACCCATACAGGGTCATCACTTTTCCAAGTGATTTTTATCAGTTGTATCATTGAAGGCTGCTGTGCAGTGCCTCCTATGGAAAAGATCCTAATCCTCTAGTATCCCCAGGACCTCTAGTGACACAGTTTTTGTCTTATACATGTTGTGGGTCTCTTTGAAACATTTTCCCTAAGCCTCTGCCTGGGTAGGAGCCCTGACTCTTCAGCATCTGTTGTACAGGCTGTGTAGTATGCACAGTTCCCATACCATCTAACACATCCCATCCCCACAAGTTCACTGGAATGTCAGGTAGCACAAAGAGTTGAAAAGTTCCTTCATGACCTTCCTCATCCTTCCAGTGATCTCTCTGGTGATCCTTAGGTGAGAAGGGAATCTGAATAGGGAGAACATCTGGTCAAGGTCAGCAAGCAAGGCAGCAGCCACTCACAGTGGGGGGCCAGGGCCCACAGTTTTCCTGGATGGAAGCCTAAGACAGGCCATTGCTTGAAGCTGTGAAGTTAAAGCCTGGATTGCTCTTTCCCGGGTAGTTTTCAGTCCTACTTTGTTCTGGCATTTCCTTACTATTCTTTCTTCCCTACATTTTCCAATGGTAATGTATATTTTGTGCAATTTTATGTTGGAAATGTACGATCTGCTTTTTAAATTTTTAAGTAATTACATTTAAAGGATTGCCTCAATGCCTAAAGAAAGCTGCTGAGGACAGGCATGTGTTAGGTTTCTCTGAATGGAGGCCTGCTTTGTGATGTCCTTCTGTATGGTATGAATATGCATTGCTCCAACTGGTTAATTAATAAAGTTGCATTGGCCTATGGCAGGGCAGAATGGATCCAGGTGGGAAATCCTAGAGAGATAGAGGGAGAAGAAAGGCAGAGATGAGGGAGATGATCCAGACAACACCAGGAGAAGCAAGATGTGAGAGATCAGTTAATGCCATGAAGCAACATGGCAAAACATAGATTACTATGAATGAGTACAGTTGTTGTAATAGCTAACTAGTAATGAGCCTAAGCCATAGGAATACAGTTTGTGATGAATATAAGTATCTGAGGGATTATTTTACAAGTGCCTGAAGGATTGTGGGTATGAGAGATTCATCCAGACAATGGTCCTGGGCAGGACCAAGAAACTTCCCCTACAGAGACCATTGCATGAAGCTGTGAATTTGAAGCCTGATTTACCTTGGAGAATCCAAGATGTTAGAGATGCCACTGTCAAGGAACACCTGCTGTGGAGAACTACCAACAGGGAGTGGAACCAGCCCAAGAGAAAGAGGTGTGTGGCAGTTCACAAAGCTTAAAAGAGTTGGAGATCTGAAGACCATTTTGACATCAGACATGGAGATGCAGAGTTTGGATTATGCCCAGTTGGTTTTGGTCTTGCTTTGGTCCAGTATTTCTTCACTATGATCTCTTCTCTGTGTTTCAGAATGGTAATGTATATCCTGGGCCATCATATGTTGAAAGTATGCTAACTGCCATTTTATTTTGATTTTTACAGGTGAGTACATATGGTGATATTTTATTTGTGCTGAAATGTGATTTTATTTGTATGTTAATAAATGAAATTGGCTGGGGGTCAGAGCTAATAACAATCCATTTAGCAGAAGTCTGGCAGGGGAAGCACATGCCCTTAATCCCCATCACATGGCAGGCAGATCTCTGTGTGTTCAAGGATACCACCAGCATGGAGACAAATGCTTTAATCTCAATATCAGCCATAGAGACCTGGAGGACTATATAGATAGGCATTGATGAAAAAGTCATGTGGTTGTATTTACAACCAAAGAGAAGGCAGAACAGAAAGTGAATAAAAAGAAAGACACACAGGAAGTAGGTCTTACTCTGAGGAAAAGGACAATAGCAATAGACAGGGGTAAGAAGGCTATCTTGAACTTAGCCATTAGTGGCTGCTCTGACCTCTTGGGCTTTTAACTCTGCATTTGGCTCTGTGTTTCTTATTTAATAAAACCATTCAGAATTACATCTACAAGTACAATTAAGAGATTGCATGAATCTGAGAAGAGATTTGAACTTTTGACTTTGAAACCAGTTTGAGACTGTTATAGACTATAGGGACATGTGAAAGTGGAGTGAATGCATATTTGCATGATGAAATAGGTACAAGGATCTGGAGGCAAGAAAATGGGTTGTGTTGGTTTGAAAGAAAAAGGCCCTCAAACTGAGTGGCACTATTAGGAGGTGTGGCTTTTTTGGAGTGGGTATGGGACTTACTCTCGGGAACAGAGGACACTGCTTCTGTGCTGGAGAGACTCTCAGCTCTTTGCCTCACTGCTGCTCTGCTTTCCTTTGCTTTTATGGGGTTAGGTGGGCCATTTCTCCTCAACACTACCCATTCAAACACCTTGGTTGCAACTGTTGGGCACTCCCTTTCCGATTTACAGGTCTCTAAGCAACATCCACATCCAAACACTCTTGCCTTTACTTAATCTTCTTAACAAGCCAAACAAACAAACAAACAAACAAAGCCAAACCCAGAGAGCTGATGGGTGCTAGGCCCCTGCCTCTCTTACAGGTGAACCCTGCCACTTGGGACATTAAATACCAATTTCTGTCTTCTTTTGTCATAGTGCACGCACCAGTGGCTTATGCCAGCCTAGAGTGCTTCCCATATATGGCACCTACTCATTCAGCATAAGCCAGATAAAAATGGAATCCATTTTTTATAAGGGAGTTCCCCCACCTCTGACTTTTTCTCCAGGATTATTTATATGTTTATTTATTTTATTTGACCACAGTTACCTTGATTGAATCAGGGCTCTTTTGATAATGCAATCTTTTTGGTGATAACCTTGACCTTCAATGAGGTCCTTTTTTGATTATGCAATCTTTTTGTGAGATGTTATCTATCAGTCTCAAATGTTAGCCACTGGGCAACAAAGTGCCCTCAAATTGACTGCTGACAGTATGCTATCCAAAATGGACAGACAGGACACAAAACACAGGACTACTGATCCTTGCCAAAACAAGTGTGTTTGACTTTAGCAACAGGCAACCTCTGAGGCCAGGACAATATGGCACCATTACTGAAGTGGCTTTGCAATCAAGAAAAACTATAATTCCCTTTTCTTCAAAGACAGCTGAACAGGCAGTGACCCTATAGCTTCTGGTGTACAGTAGAACAGCAGATAAAACAGTTACTTTTAAAGCTAACAGAATCTATCCTCTCAAAGGTAGACTGGCATTAAAAAGAGATGAAGTCACCAACAAGCCAAGAAGAATGGGATGCATAGAAGAATGGGATGCCAAGATGAAGCCACCCACAAGCCAAGAAGCTTGGGCAGCAGACTTTGAAAACATCAGCAATTTCCTGAATTTAAAATCCTGAATCATGACAGGACACTGGTGAAATTCAGATTTATCTGGTATATGAACTACTCACACCGAATGTGAGGTTGAACTATAGGCCTTGGGTACATTCTACTTCACAAATGAGTCTGTCAGATACCCTAAGCCTATAGGCTGAAGATGATGCCACAATATTGCAGAGAAACCTCAGGTGACTGTCCAGGCAGCTGTTTGATTCTGTGAATTCACATTTTTTAGAAGTTACTTGTTTGCACTTCCTGTTTTATTAGGCAATATTATTTTCTTCTTGGGTCTCTGATGGAGTTGAAGATTAGATGATTATAATTATAGTTAGTGGAAGATAATGTAGTTGTAGTTACAGTTTTCCTTGTTAAGAAAACTCAGAAAAGAAACTCACTAAGGAGGTATAAAATGTAAAAACTTGAAAGACATCCTGGGATAGTTTTCTGCTGATAATGTAAGTTAGGATAGAAAGTGAATTAGGTACATTTTGGACTTACCAAAATAGAATAGGTAATAGGTTTGTGAAATGCAAAGGAACTAGACATTGTTGATATATTTATTGCTTGTATATATTGTATATATTCTTTCTTTTATTAGTTATAACTTTTTATTATTTTTTATTTTTATTAGACAAAAAAGGGGAAATGTGTTGATATTTTATTTGTATGTTAATAAATAAAGTTTGCCTGGATATCAGATGTCACAGCCAGCCATAAAGTAAGTCAGGCGATGGGGACACACACCTTTAATCCAATCACAAGGCAGGCAGAGACTGTGTGTGTGTTCAGGACACAGCCAAGCATGGTAACACACGCCTTTATTCCCAGTTCTAAACATAGAGACCTGGAGGTCTGTGTAGACAGGCAGTGAGGAGGAAGTGAGGTGGCTATGGCGACTTGGTGAGATAAGGTTTGTTGGTGGCTATCACTCAGGTTTCTATGGCTTTCCCTCTGTATTTGGCTCTGTTTCTTATTTAATAAGACTTTTTAGAAATTCATCTACTTGGCTTCTTGGCTTTTTTTTTAAAGTATATATTGGTTTCTTCCAATTGATTGTCTCTATATACCACAATTTCTTTAAGGAAAATTTTCATTCCCTCTTTAAAAGCCTCTAAAATTTTCATAAAGTTATTTTTAAGGTCGTTTTCTTCTCCTTATTCTACACGGTGATGTTCAGGTCCTGCTGGAGTAGAACAACCCAGATGCAGTATCCAATGTGCAAGAGAGTTAGTCCTCTTCCAGGCAGAGAGCTTGACCACTCAACCCTGCTGCACTTGGGCTGCCCCTTCATGTAGTCAATAGTGGAAATGGAGGCAGCCTCGAACTTAGAAGCCCAGCAGAACAAGAAGGCCTGTGCATTGAGATAGAGCCACACAAGCTCTTCAAAACATGTTAGCCCTTGGCAGAGAATGGTTTCAGGCAGACCCTCAAGAACTTGAGGATAAAGCAGCTCCTGGTCCCAAAGAAAGCAAGTCAGAGGCTGGGCCAGAAAAGCAGTGCCTGTCTCCCCTGCTGGGAATGACTCCAGGCCACTGGATCCAGTAAGGCAGCCAGCTGGTCCTTTGGAGGCTTACCTCAACTCTGAGAGCTCTCTCCTTTCCTCTGCAGACAGGGTGCCAGAGGAGGGGTAAAAGCAATTGGAAAGCCCAGGAATTTAGCCCTGAAGCAAAAGGATCTCTGGGCAAGTAAGAAACCTGCAAGATTCAGAATTGCAATGGAATCACTGGAGGTCCCCTTCCAGAGGATACCTGAAGGACAAAAACAAAAACAAAAAGTAAAAAAGGAAAAGAGATCTAAGATGTACTACCTAACTAGAGAAACAGAACAAGCACTGTGGAAACAGGCTTAGACAGGGAGTCGAACAATCAAAAACAAAAAGACAAACTAACAAACAAAGAGATTGATAGATACACCACACCAAAAGGATTGTATGATCAAAAAAGGACATCATTGAAGGTCATGGATATCAACAAAAGGACTGCATAATCAAAGAGGCTCTGATTCAATCAAGGTCACTCTGGCCTAGAAAAAAAAAAAAAAAAAAAAAAACCAATCAAGAGAAAATATCAGAGGTGTGGGAGTTCCCTTATAAAAAAATGGATTTCATTTTTATCTCGCTTATGCTGAATGAGTAGGTGCCATATATGGGATGCACACTAGGCTGGCATATGCCACTTGTGAGCACCCAATGACAAAAATGACAAAAATTCGTATTTAGGGTGCCAAGTCACAGGTGTCACCTGAAAGAAAGACAGTGGCCTAGCACCCATTAGCTCTCTGGACTTGGCTTGGTTTGTTTGTTTGTCTGTTTGTTTGTTTGTTTTTAAGGAGATTAAGTATAGGCAAGAGTGTTTGGATGTGGGTGTGGCTTAGAGACCTGTAAATCAGAAAGGGCGTGCCTAACAGTTGCAACCCAGGTGTTAGATTGGTTAGTGTTGAGGGGGCGTGGTCCCCCCAACCCCTTAAAAGCAAAGGAAGGCAGAGCAGCTGTGAGACAAAGAGCTGAGACACTCTCCATCCCAGAAGCAGTGTCCTCTGCTCCCGAGAGTGAGTCGCATTCCCAGGTAGAGGGCTTGTCCAGTCAACCCTCCTGCTCCCGGGGTGTACCTTGGGGTCTTCATCAGTGGACATGGAGGCCGCCTCCAGACCAGGAACCCTGCAGAAGTTGCTACAGCGCCTGGGCACTGAGACAGAGCCACGCAAGCTCTATCAAACCCTCAAGAAACTCTCTTCCCTACCCAAGCTCTGCGACACCCTGGCAGAGATTAACTTCAAGCAGACCATCAAGCTCCTGAGGAACCAGCAGCTCCTGGTCCCCTTTGCCAAGGACTTAGCTGCCCACTTGTCAGAGAGGTCCCAGTTTGGGCCCCAACCTGAGCCAGACCTGCAGAACTTTGCCTTTGAGTTGAACCCGAAGACACAGCCACCCAGAAACTGTCCAGAAGACAAGCCCGGTGAGTACTCATCAAAGGAACACAGACAAGATGGAACAGAGGGATTCAAAGTGAGCAGTACCAGCAAACACTCAAGTCCGGGTCCCAGCCAGTGCCTGAGCCCGAGCCACACCCGGGCCCTGAGACCCTGCCTGAACCCCAGCCCGGGACGGAGACGCAGACCTAGACTAACACAGAGAAAAAGCCCAAGTCCCAGCCCCAGCCCAAACCGGAGCCAGAGCCAGAGACTGAGACCCAGCCCCATACCAGGATCAACACCTAGACTGTGTCCAAGACCAAGCACACAAACAAGCCCAGATCAAAGGATGAATCTCAACACAGGGCTGGAGCCAAGAGAAAGAAAGAGGCCCAGAGTGTCCTTAGGGGAACCACAGCTACCTGCACAGAACCAGGGGCAGTTTTCAAAGACCCCAAGAAGTACAGACGAGCCCTGCCTCCTCCAAGCAGACAAGCCGGTCTCCAGCAAGTCAGATGCTAGGGGAAAGACTCCCGGCCACCGGATGCAGGAAGAGCACCAGGTTGGTTCTTTGGAGACTTGCCTCAACTCTGAGAGCTCTCCTTCTTCCTCTGCTCTGAAGCTGCAGTTGACTCGCTGCAAGAGTGGGGGGAAAAGCACCTGGGGAGCTGAGGCCCTTAGGCCTGGAGCAAAGGTGCCCCAGGGTAAGTCAGATATTTGCCAAGATCAAAATGGCCATGGAGTCGATGGGTGTCCCCTTGCAGAACATGCCTTCAGTCTCCAAGCAGGCGTCCCACTGAGTGGCCAGGAACAGACTTCAATTGACACTGAAGCAGAAGACCCACCTTGGGCATGCAGAAAGAACCTCAAAACGCCTGTCTATTCAGGTCGTGCATGTGACAGGATCCTGCAGAAATCCCAGAAAGGGTGCCTTCCTAAGCCCCTTGACTCCCCCTTGCCAAAACGATGTCAAGGCACAGCTGAACAAACTGAGCCCTGGCAGCTGAAGGCCAGTCCCAAGACACACATTGGCAAGCCAACTCACAGCCAGACTGAGAGGGCCACAGTCTTTCAGCTGCAGGAGCCCCCTGAGCTGAGGCTGCAAGCCCTGAGAGCCCGCCTCCAAGGTGCGCAAACCAAGAAGCCTGGAGGCCGCCAAACCAAGATGGTGGCCTTCCAGGCTCAAGCCCCAAGCCCAGGCCAGCAGGCAGAGTCTGGAGCCGGCAGGGGCGTCCTCCTCCAAAATGAGCAGCACCAGGAGGCCTCTGCCCAAGGCAGCCACGGAGGGCTCCCTACCTTTTGCCACAGCCCGACCGCAACAAGCCCCAGCCTAAGAAGAGACCTGCCCCGCTCATGGCCAAGGCCCTCAGGGATTACAAGAAGAAGCTCTCTAGGAGGTGACCCGAGGATGCTCTCTGCCCTGGAATTGCGGGCAATCCTCTGAACCTGATCTCCTCTCTTCCTGGAGAGACCAGCCATTGCAGCGCCTGCCTTCTCCTGCTATCCTTCCTCCTGCTCCAGCTCCTGGCTGCCCTCTCTGGAGACCCTGGGCAGGCTTCCCTGCCTGTTTCCTAGGCCCACCTAGGCTTTGGGCCCACCTGGGAGCACCTAGGCTGCCACATGCAAGAAGACCTGTGTTTCAGAGAAAACACTACACTTTGGATCTTACCTCCACCCAGCCCCTTCTCAAGGACTCAAGTGCTGAACACCTTGGCATTAAATTAAATAAACAAACAAACAAATAAAACATTAAGATCATAAAATCAAACTGTGTGGGTGAAACTATGTGTCTTTTGGGTTTCTCTCTGTGTGTCTCTGTTTTTCTCACTCTCTCTCTCACTGTGTGTGTGTGTGTTTGTGTGTCAGAGAGAGAAAGACACACACAGAGAGAGAACATATCCTTGTAAATTAGAATGTCTGGGATCACTTAGTGCACCAACACCCTCCTTCATTCTCTATGATTTTTTCTGTTATTTATTTTTCTTCATTTTTTTTTTTTTTTTTTTTTTTTTTTTTTTTTTGGTTTTTGGCGATGGGTTTCCCTGCATAATAGCCCTAGCTGTCCTGGAACTTGCTTTGTAGACCAGGTTGGTCTGAATTTACATGGATACACTTGCCTCTGCCTCCATATCGCTGGATTTAAGTGGGTATGTCAACCAACCACTTTTATTCACTTTTTTACACACCCTGGACGGGGACTCACCAGGCTTGTCTTCTGGACAGTTTCTGGGCCGCAATGTCATCAGGCTCAACGCGAAGGCAAAGTCCCCCCGGTCAGGCTCAGGATGGGGCTCAAACTGGGACCTCTCCGACCAAATGGCGGCCAAGTCCTTGGCAAAGGGGACCAGGAGCTGCTCTTTCCTCAAGAGCTCCATGGTCTGCTGGAAGTTCATCTCTGCCAGGGTGTCACGGAGCTTGGGCAGGGAAGAGAGTTTCTGGAGGGTTTGGTAGAGCTTGCTTGGCTCTGTCTCCGTGCACAGGTGCTGCTGCAGCTCCTGCAGGGCTTCTGCGCTGGAGGCGGCCTCCATGTCCACTGATGAAGACCCCCGAGGGGGCACCCCGGGAGCAGCTGGGTTGACTGGACAAGCCCTCTCACTGGGGACGCGACTGGCTCTTGGGATTCCCAGAATTCTACCAGATTTTCCAAGGAGATTTCATACCAATACTCGTCTAATTGTTTCACACAATAGAAAGGAAGGAACCTTGCCAAACTCTTTCTGTGAGGCTACAGACACCCTGAAACCCAAACCACACAAAGATGCAACAAAGAAAGAGAATTACAGACCAATCTCCCTCATGAACATTAATGCAAAAATACTCAATAAAATCCTGGCTAACTTAATCTAGGAACACATCAAAAAAAATTATCCACCATGGCCTAGTAGCCTTCATCCCAGGGATGCAAGAATGGTTCAACATACAAAAATCTGTCAATGCAATACACCATATCAACAAATTGAAAAAAAAAAACCACATGATCATCTCATTAGATGCTGAAAAAGCCTTTGACAAAATCCATCACCCTTTCATGATAAAGGTTCTACAGAGAAAAGGAATACAAGGAACATACCTAAATATAATAAAGGGAATTTACAGTAAGCCGACAGCCAACATCAAATTAACTGGAGAGAAACTCAAAGGGATTCCACTAAAATCAGGAACAAGACAAGGTTGTCCAATCTTCCCATACTTATTTGACATAGTACTTGAAGTTCTAGCTAGAGCAATAAGGACATCAACAAAAGGAGATCAAGGGGATACAAATTGGAAAGGGAAAAGTCAAAATTACACTAATTACAGATGAGATGATAGTATACATAAGTGACCCCAGAAATTCTACCAGAGAACTTCTACAACTAGTAAGCCCCTCAATAATGATGTAGGATGGAAGATTAACTCAAAAAATTCATAGCCTACTGGTATATATATGGTATATATATGGAGGCAGAGGCAGGTGTATCCATGTAAATTCAGACCAACCTGGTCTACAAAGCAAGTTCCAGGACAGCTAGGGCTGTTATGCAGGGAAACCCATCGCCAAAAAACAAAAAAAAAAAAAAAAAAAAAAAAAAAGAAAAATAAATAACAGAAAAAATCATAGAGAATGAAGGAGGGTGTTGGTGCACTAAGTGATCCCAGACATTGTAATTTACAAGGATAGGTTCTCACTCTGTGTGTGTCTTTCTCTTTCTGACACACAAACACACAAACACACACACACACAGTGAGAGAGAGAGAGAGTGAGAAAAACAGAGACACACAGAGAGAAACCCAAAAGACACATAGTTTCACCCACACAGTTTGATTTTATGATCTTAATGTTTTATTTATGTATTTGTTTATTTAATTTAATGCCAAGGTGTTCAGCACTTGAGTCCTTGAGAAGGGTTGGGTGGAGGTAAGATCCAAAGTGGAGTGTTTTCTCTGAAACACAGGTCTTCTTGCATGTGGCAGCCTAGGTGCTCCCAGGTGGGCCCAAAGCCTAGGTGGGCCTAGGAAACAGGCAGGGAAGCCAGCCCAGGGTCTCCAGAGAGGGCAGCCAGGAGCTGGAGCAGGAGGAAGGATAGCAGGAGAAGGCAGGCGCTGCAATGGCTGGTCTCTCCAGGAAGTGAGGAGATCAGGTTCAGAGGATTGCCCGCAATTCCAGGGCAGAGAGCATCCTCGGGTCACCTCCTAGAGAGCTTCCTCTTGTAATCCATGACGCCTTGGCCATGAGCGGGGCAGGTCTCTTCTTAGGCTGGGGCTTGTTGCGGTCGGGCTGTGGCAAAAGGTAGGGAGCCCTCCGTGGCTGGCCTTGGGCAGAGGCCTCCTGGTGCTGCTCATTTTGGAGGAGGACGCCCCTGCGGCTCCAGACTCTGCCTGCTGGCCTGGGCTTGGGGCTTGAGCCTGGAAGGCCACCATCTTGGTTTGGCGGCCTCCAGGCTTCTTGGTTTGCGCACCTTGGAGGCGGGCTCTCAGGGCTTGCAGCCTCAGCTCAGGGGGCTCCTGCAGCTGGAGGATTGTGGCCCTCTCAGTCTGGCTGTGAGTTGGCTTGCCAATGTGTGTCTTGGGACTGGCCTTCAGCTGCCAGGGCTCAGTTTGTTCAGCTGTGCCTTGACATCGTTTTGGCAAGGGGGAGTCAAGGGGCTTAGGAAGGCACCCTTTCTGGGATTTCTGCAGGATCCTGTCACATGCACGACCTGAATAGACAGGCGTTTTGAGGTTCTTTCTGCATGCCCAAGGTGGGTCTTCTGCTTCAGTGTCAATTGAAGTCTGTTCCTGGCCACTCAGTGGGACGCCTGCTTGGAGACTGAAGGCATGTTCTGCAAGGGGACACCCATCGACTCCATGGCCATTTTGATCTTGGCAAATATCTGACTTACCCCGGGGCACCTTTGCTCCAGGCCTAAGGGCCTCAGCTCTCCAGGTGCTTTTCCCCCCACTCTTGCAGCCAGTCAACTGCAGCTTCAGAGCAGAGGAAGAAGGAGAGCTCTCAGAGTTGAGGCAAGTCTCCAAAGAACCAACCTGGTGCTCTTCCTGCATCCGGTGGCCGGGAGTCTTTCCCCTAGCATCTGACTTGCTGGAGACCGGCTTGTCTGCTTGGAGGAGGCAGGGCTCGTCTGTACTTCTTGGGGTCTTTGAAAACTGCCCCTGGTTCTGTGCAGGTAGCTGTGGTTCCCCTAAGGACACTCTTGGCCTCTTTCTTTCTCTTGGCTCCAGCCCTGTGTTGAGATTCATCCTTTGATCTGGGCTTGTTTGTGTGCTTGGTCTTGGACACAGTCTAGGTGTTGATCCTGGTATGGGGCTGGGTCTCAGTCTCTGGCTCTGGCTCCGGTTTGGGCTGGGGCTGGGACTTGGGCTTTTTCTCTGTGTTAGTCTAGGTCTGCGTCTCCGTCCCGGGTTGGGGTTCAGGCAGGGTCTCGGGCCCGGGTGTGGCTCGGGCTCAGGCACTGGCTGGGACCCGGACTTGAGTGTTTGTTTGCTGGTACTGCTCACTTTGAATCCCTCTGTTCCATCTTGTCTGTGTTCCTTTGATGCGGACTCACCGGGCTTGTTTTCTGGACAGTTTCTGGGTGGCTGTGTCTTCGGGTTCAACTCAAAGGCAAAGTTCTGCAGGTCTGGCTCAGGTTGGGCCCAAACTGGGACCTCTCTGACAAGTGGGCAGCTAAGTCCTTGGCAAAGGGGACCAGGAGCTGCTGGTTCCTCAGGAGCTTGATGGTCTGCTTGAAGTTAATCTCTGCCAGGGTGTCGCAGAGCTTGGGTAGGGAAGAGAGTTTCTTGAGGGTTTGATAGAGCATGTGTGGCTCTGTCTCAGTGCCCAGGCGCTGTAGCAACTTCTGCAGGGTTCCTGGCTGGAGGCGGCCTCCATGTCCACTGATGAAGACCCCAAGGTACACCCCGGAGCAGGGGGTTGACTGGACAAGCCTCTACCTGGGAATGCGACTCACTCTCGGGAGCAGAAGACACTGCTTCTGGGATGGAGAGTGTCTCAGCTCTTTGTCTCACAGCTGCTCTGCCTTCCTTTGCTTTTAAGGGGTTGGGGGGACCACGCCCCTCAACACTAACCAATCTAACACCTGGGTTGCAACTGTTAGGCACGCCCTTTCTGATTTACAGGTCTCTAAGCCACACCCACATCCAAACACTCTTGCCTATACTAATCTGCTTAAAAACAAACAAACAAACAGACAAACAAAAAACAAGCCAAGTCCAGAGAGCTAATGGGTGCTAGGCCACTGTCTTTCTTTCAGGTGACACCTGTGACTTGGCACCCTAAATACGAATTTTTGTCATTTTTGTCATTGGTGCTCACAAGTGGCATACATGCCAGCCTAGTGTGCATCCCATATATGGCACCTACTCATTCAGCA
>NW_023504693.1:0-6893 GCF_004664715.2 Peromyscus leucopus | reverse complement strand
TCACAGAGTGTAGAATCTTTATAAAAAAAAAAAGAGGGGGGGAAGAAAGGAAGGAAAGAAGGAAGGAACGTAGGAAGGAAGGTAGGAAGGAAATAGGAAAGAAAGAAGGAAGAAAGAAGGAGAAAGGAAGGAAGGAAGGAAGGAAGGAAGGAAGGAAGGAAGGAAGGAAGGAAGGAAGGAAGGAAGGAAGGAAGGAACGTAGGAAGGAAGACCAAAGGAAGGAAATAAACCAATATCTTTGAAAGATACATGACCTCTCCCCACCTCAGGACAGCCTTTTGACCCTCACTTCATGATCAACAATGCAGTGTCCAATATCATTTGCTCCATCACCTTCGGGGAGCGTTTTGGGTATGAGGACAGTCAGTTTCAGGAGCTGCTGAGATTATTAGATGAAGCCACATGTTTGGAAGCATCAAGGATGTGCCTGGTAAGCTCTTTGTCTTTGCATATTTTGGAAAGAATATTGGATTGGGACTGATCAATAAGCAGATACATTCTTCTTTTCATTTGCGAAACTTTTTGAAGCTAATATATAACATCTTAAAAGTTGAGTTTGATACAAACCTATTGGTAATATAAGAACTTAGCATATACACAGCATTTCTAACAATTATATGAACTATTTCAATAATTACATTGGAACATATACATGTACATGGGAATTTCCTTTTTGTAAACAAATAACAATGTTATCATTGACTATGATTATCTCCTTCTATGTCTCTCTTTTGCTACCTCAGTATCACTTTCTGAGTATACTTTCTAGCTCATCAAACTTGTTTTTAAGATTCTTCTTTATATGCATGTACAGTGTCTGAATGTGTTGTCATTTTCTCTGTGGTTATGTATCTGAGTTGTCCCTAGTTTTAGGTATAATATTCATGAATATTCTGGTGCCAATGTTCAAGACAACACATCACTAATCTGGGTCTTCATTTAGTGAAAATTTTTTAAAAGTTATTTGTTATATTTTTAATATTATAATACAATATTACCATCTCTTTCCTTCTCTTTCTTTCCTCCAAACACTTTCAAGTAGCCCTCCTTTCTCTCTTTCAAATCTGCAGCCTCAATTTTTCATTAACTATTGATTCTTATGTACATTTTCAAATATATATATATGCGTGTGTGTATGTGTATGATATATATATATATGATATACTATATATATATGAGATATATATATAATATATATATATATATATATATCCCTAAATAGTCTGTGTAATGTGACTTTCATGTATGTTTTCAAGGATGATGAATTGGTATTGGATAACCAATTGATGGACTCTTCCTGGGGAAGACATTTTCTATCATTCTCAGCATTCCTTAGTTGCCTGTAGTTCTTGTGTGGGGTTTAGGTCTCATAGGTATGCTTGTTGCTATTGTCCTTGTTCAGCTCAAAAATACTTTTTATTCTTTTGTATCTGGTAAGAGCTCATGTGTGGTGTAGAATATGTTCCATTTTAGATAAGGTTCTATGTGTATATGTTTCTGTTGGAAGGAATTCCTCTAGCTGTCTCTTAAGACAGTTTTATCTACAGTGTAAGTGTCCTTTCTCCTTTTTGATTTTCAATGTGAAGGAGCTATCTAGAGATCAGAGCAGCTTACTGAAATCACCCTGTATTACCTCAGCATTCCTCTGGCATTTTATCTTCACTATGTTGATTGTGATTCTGGTAGCCCTGAATTTGATTTGAGTCTTGTTTAGTTGTAATTGTCCTGATTGTTCTCTTTATGAATTTATAGTGCCTTTTTAAAAGTCACTTTCAACTAGTTTGGACTTGAAATCTACTTTCTCAGATACCAGAATAGTTAGAACTGTATGTTCTTTAATTTTCTTTTGCTTGATTATAGCTTATTTTCTCTCTAATAACTCTCAGGCTGTGGGTGCACTTGCCTGTAAGATGTGTTTCTTAGAAACAATATGTTATTCTATGTTTCTTCATCTATGTCCCCCATGCCCAGTGTGTGTGTGTGGTGTGTGTGTGTGTGTGTGTGTGTGTGTGTGTGTGTGTTAGAGCCATTGATATTAAAGGTTGTTGTTGAGAAATCCCCACTTACTACGATAATTTTGACTGTTGTTTTTCTAGTTGCTTGAATTAGTGTTCATTGTTTGTTTTCTACTCTACTGCTCTTAGATTGGCTTGTTAGTTGTGCTAATTATAACAAATTTCTTTAATATCTCTCATTAGTTGGCCATTTTGTGTAATTTATTGTTTCCTGTGCTCATGAGTGACATTGCTTTTTTGTTCCTCTTCTGTGTGAAATACTGCTTTCATCACCTACCCCTTGCTGGCATAGTGTGATTGGGTACACAAGGCTTCCAGAGAAAATGGATCTGAAGTACAGTTACTCCACAAGTTCCCTTTCCCTCTAAGACCTCCTGTTTCTATGCATCCACTTCTCCATGATGCACCGAAAAGTAGATTTATTCTACCTTATCCTATGCCCACAAGCATTTTCTCCTCAAGTTCAGGGATGCCTCACTAAAAACTGATAAGCTGGTTAGTATGTGTTATAGGTAAGAAAAAGATTGAATTTATCTGTTGCTCTTATTGTCTACAATATATCATGTTCCTTGTTTTAATGGTGGTAGTTCCAAGTCCAGCAGCTACTTTGCTTTCCTCCTAGTCAGCAGAGCCTAGGAAGTCAATAAAGTTCAGTGAGTGCCAAGCCAACTTCTAGCTCATGTACTGGGGGAAAATGACAGAAGGAACAAAAAGGCAGTAAAGAGTGATAATAAATATTCTTGATATAAAAAACAATATATGAGGCACTTTGATAGACACTGCAAAAGTACATGTCCATTAATTGTCACAGTGGCCCTCTACATATAAAATAATGCCATATGATGTGTGAAACCTGGTTCTGCTGGGGATATCTTTCTGAATGCTGTGAAATATGTTGCTCTGATTGATAAATAGAATGCTGATTGGCCAGTAGCAGGCAGGAAGTATAGTGTAGGTGGAATAATCAGAGTGGAGAATTCTGGGAAGTGGAAGGCTGAGTCAGGAGACAATGCCAGCCGTCACCATGAGAAGCAGCATATAAAGATACTGGTAAGCCACAAGCCATGTGGCAATGTACAAATTTATAAAAATGGGTTAATTTAAGATGTAAGAACTAGACAGCAAGAAGCTTGAGCCATTAGGCCAAACAGTTTAAATAATATAAGCGCTGTGTGTTTATTTGGGTACTAGCGGCCGACCAAAGGAGCTGAATGGAAAACTTTAGCTACAAGGTACAAAGGTATGCAAGCAAAATATAGACAGTAATCCATCAGACTCTGTGAAATGCTTTGTGTGTCATACACACAGACAGAGTGACACTCCACTGGTAAAGAGTATAATGCTAACATTACTTAATGTTAATAATATTAAATACTGATATAATTTAATGTTATTAATAATATCAAATATGTGAATACTTTTATATTTTTAATAATATTGCTAATAGCAATAGGTATTGACATACTTTGGTATATTATTATTATAGTTATCAAATCCTGAGGTAGCAGAAGGAACAACCACACACATTTGCCTCATTTTAAGTATTGTTAATTTTTCACTGTGCTATGCAATCTGTTTCCCACTAAATATTATTGAAACTTAATTCACCATCAATTTTACTGAAGTAAAGATTTCCATCTCAACCTATGAAAATTGAATTGTGTTGGGAACACCAACATACACAGCTACCCACACAATACATATTAGTGGTAATTTCTGTGAGGGAAAATAAATCCTGACAAAGAATTAGAAAGAAGCCTATCTCTGTAATCAAGTAGGAGAGCTCTGAAGACGTGACTTTTGAGCATTACTGTCATGAAATGAAGGACAGGGATCATACTAGTTTCAGAGATACTTTCTAGTCACAATGAATACCAACTGCTTAGACCCGAAAAAAGAAATTCACTCAATATGATCATAGATGCAACCCTGGCTGGACAGTGTAGAGAAACAAGGATAAATGAGAAGATTTGGAGGGTTGCTTCTCTGTAGGGCTTACAGTACAAGACGCTATTCTGATTTTGAGTGTGGTGGATTGTTTTCAAGGACTGTCATTCAAGGAGTGAAGTCATGTAATAAAATTGGTAAATGTTTGTAACACAAATCTTAATGGGTCTTATTAATAAAAAACAAACCTGGTGCCAGTTATTGGGGTGAATGCTGGAAGATCAGAGAAACAGAACCAGCCACAGCTAACCTCACCTTGCAAATTCCTCAGCTGATCTTCTTTCCTCAAACTAGAAGCCTCTGTATCCTCATCTGAATGAATCTCAGCTGAACTACTGCTCAAAAGCCTAAAAGCTTAACCAGCTCTAGTTCCTGGTTTTCATGGCTTATATGCCTTTCTGCTTCCTGCCATCATTTCCTGGAATTAAAGGCTCTTGTTACCACGCCTAGCTGTTTCCAGTATGGCTTTGAACTCACAGAGAGTCCAGACAGATCTCTGCCTCTGGAATGCTAGGATTAAAGGCATGTGTGCCATCATTTTCTGGCTTCTATAGCTAGTGGCTGTTCTGTTCTCTGACCCCAGATAAGTTTATTAGGGTGCACAATATTTTGGGGAACACAATATCACCACAAATGTTCCTTCTATTTGAAAAAATGATCTGAGAAGGTATGAATAGTGGAATCACAAAAATAACTGAATAGAATGCCAGAATTCAGATAGGCAAGGTGATGGTATAGGACCAGGGCACAAGGGGCAGGGCTGGTGGAAAGTGGACTGGTACTTCATATGTTTTGCAGGACATAGCTGAAACACCTGTGTATGCAGCGGTGACAGGAAAACCAGAAACCAAGATGGCCAGAAATTGAACTAAAAGTAACCAAGATGGCCAAAAATTGAACTAAAAGTAACAGAGGGAAGGACAAGATGTTTAGAAATGTAGAAAATATTCCACTGTGTCTCCAAGACTTTCTTATTTTTCTTTATAAGCTCTACAATGTCTTTCCATCCATAATGAAATATCTTCCTGGATCACATCAAACAGTTTTCAGAAACTGGGAAAGCTGAAATTATTTGTTTCCCGTATGATGGACAGTCACCGGAAAGATTGGAATCCTTTGAGCCAAGAGACTTCATTGACTCTTTCCTTACAGAAATGGCAAAGGTGAGGAAGATGCTGCCTGGGTCTTTTTAGAAAAAAAAAATGATGGTTTAGTAGTTTCCAATTGATGTTGCATCATGTTGCCATATATTTAATGGTATGACTTTGCACTAATTCAGTGCTGGATGAATCTCTATGTTTGTTGGCCAGCTGAGCTTCTTCTGAAGATTATAGAGATCCTATCACCACAATGCTCCAACTTCTCAGAGGGCACTGATATTCCTTGCCATGGCTCTTTCTTCCATCTTCAATTAAGCTTGTAGAATCTTTCCTATCCCATCATCTGTTTCCATCTTTATATCCCCTCTTTCTAGTTCTTATGCCCAAGTCCCCTCTAATAAGAATTATTTCAGGCTAATATTCTTCTCTCAAATTAATCACATCTGCAAAATCTATTTTAGCTTAGCAAGTACTATGCACAGGTTATAAAATGAAGATCTGGACATCTTGGTAGGTTAATGATTAACATGCTGTGAGAATATAAATTATGAATAGTATTTTAGAAACACATAGTAGCATTATTCCTGAAATGTTATTAGAAGTGAAGGTTTCAGAGGCCAGAGTGCTAACCATTATACCATGGAACTAGCACAGTTTTAAAAATTCTACTACAGAACTCCTACAGATGATAAACAGCTATAGTGAAGTGGATGGACACAAAATTAACTGAAAAAAAAATCAGTAACCCTCAGACATATAGATGATCAGGGAAAGAATACCTTTCACAACAGCTACAAATAATATAAAATATCTTGGGATAACTATAGCCAAGTGAAAAAACTCTATGAAAAGAACTTCTGTCTTTGAAGGAAATTGAGGAAGATATCAGAAGATGGAAAGATCTCCCATGCTCATAGACCAGTAGGGTTAACATAGGAAAAATGACCATCCTACCAAAAGCAGTCTACAGATTCAATGCAATCCCCATCAAACTTCCAACACAATTCTTTACAGACATTGAGAGAACAATACTCACCTCATATGGAAAAACAGAAAACCCAGGGTAGCTAAAACAATCCTCTACAATAAAGGAACTTCTGGAGATATCACTATCCCTGATTTCAAGCTCTACTATAGAGTTATAGTAAGAGAAACCACATGGTTATTGACATAAAAAGAAAGGTTGATCAATGAAGTCAAGTCAAAGACCCAGACACAAATCTGCACACCTGTGGACACCTGATTTTTTTTACAAATAAGCCAGAATAATACAACGGAAAAAAGAAAGCATTTTCCATAAATGGTACATGTCCAACTGGATGTCAGCATGTAGAAGAATGCAAATAGATCAATATCTGTCACCCTGCAAAAACTCAAGTCCATTTGAATCAAAGACTTCAACATAAAACTATATACACTGGACTTAATAGAAGAGAAAGTAGGGAATAACCTTGAACACATTGGCACAGGAGACAACTTCCTGAACAGAATATGAATACTGCAGACACTAAGATCAACAATTAATAAATGGGAGCTCATGAAACTGAAAAGTTTGTGTAAGGCAAAGGATACCATCAATAGGACAAATGCAACCTACAGAATGGGGAAAGATTTTACCAATTTCACATCCGACAAAGGGCTAATTTTAAAAATATATAGAATTCAAAAGTTAGATGTCAACAAACCAAGTAATACAATTTTTGAAGTAGAGTACAGATCTCAACAGAGGAATCACAAATTGGCAAGAAACACTTAGAGAAATGTTCCGCATCCTTAGTCATCAGGATATGCTAATCAAAATTGATTCCAGGATTCCATTTTGCAGCTGTCA
>NW_023504692.1:0-1473 GCF_004664715.2 Peromyscus leucopus | reverse complement strand
TTTTTGTTCGTTTTTTCTTCCATTTCTTTAAGGGAGTTTTTTATTTCCTCTTTAATGGAGTTTTTCAATTTCCTCTTTAAGGAAGTTTTTATTTCCTCTTTAAGGTAGTTTTTCAATTCCTCTTTAAGGAAAGTTTTTATTTCCTCATTGAGGGAATGTTTTATTTCTTCTTTAAGGGCCTCTATCATCTTCTTAATGTCATTTTTAGGTTGATTTCTTCTGTTTCTTCTGTCATGGTATGTTTAGGTCTTGCAGGTGTAGAATCACTAGGTTCTGATGTTGCCATATAGGTCTTTATGTTGTTGCCTGTATTTTTGCACTGGCGTCTACTCATCTCTTCCTCTGTGAGGTGCAGGTGGTGTCTGTGTCTGAGAGTGCCTCTCTTGTTCTAATTTTTAGTCTTGGTTTAGTAGTGGTTCTTGGTTAAATTGGTGCTATTGGGCTATTTCTTCAGGACAGCTGATTTCAATCGGTGAATTATATACTTATGATTCTGATGATCTGGTTTGGTGTCTGGGTAGCGCTTTCTTCTCTGTTCCCAGGTCACGTTTTGTTCATTTGTCAACTCCTCAGCTGATCTTGTTTCTTCAGACTTTAAACTGTAGGCATCTGAATCCTCTCCCAGATGGGTTTCAGCTGAGCAGGGTAGTCTCACCAACACCTCCAAGTTGTTGGGTTTCACAGGATCAGCAGCTGGGCCCTGGGTTGTCCTCAGAGGGAGTGTTCAGATTCGTTCTGGTTCTGACCCACCGATATAGCTTCTTCCCCAGATGTTGGGGTTAGGGGCGTCCCTGTTCCAAGCTGTGTCTGCTTGTCTCCGTCCCTGGGCCTGTTTACCTTTTGCAGTCCGCCGCCGGGCCTGTATGTCCCTGTCAGCTGCAGCTGGGTCTGTCTGCTTCTGGGGCCGCCACCCGGGCCTGAATGTCTCTGCAGGCTGCAGCCTGGACTGAATGTCCCTGTCGGCCTTTGCCGCCGGGCTCGTTTACCTCAGCTGGCCGCTGCTGGGCCCGTCTACCTCCACAGGCCGCCGCCACAGGTCTACCTGCATCTGCCTGCCTCCGCCGCCAGGCCTGTCTACCTCTGTGGACCGCCGCTGGGCCTGAATGTCTCTGCCGGCTGCCGCCGGGCCTGAATGTCCCTGTCGGCTGCCGCCGCTGGGCCCGTCTACCTCAGCAGGCTGCTGCTGGGCCCGTCTACCTCCACGGGCCGCCGCCGCAGGCCTACCTGCGTCTGCTTGTCTCTGCCGCCGGGCCTGTCTACCTCTGTGGGTCGCCGCTGGGCCTGAATGTCTCTGCCGGCTGCCGCCGGGCCTGGATGTCCCTGTCGGCTGCTGCCGCCGGGTCCGTTTACCTCAGCAGGCCGCCGCTGGGCCCGTGTACCTCTGTGGGCTGCCGCTGGGCCTGAATGTCTCTGCCGGCTGCCGCCGGGTCTGAATATCCCTGTCGGCTGCCGCCGCTGGGCCCGTCTACCTCA
>NW_023504691.1:0-45269 GCF_004664715.2 Peromyscus leucopus | reverse complement strand
GGCTGTTGTCATTTTAAAAGTTTTTTTTTTTTTTATGGACGTTGTAATCAGGGTAAAATCATTCTCACTGTAGCTTGAGTTTCTTTGTTTACTGGTAAGGTCTCTTGTTCTCCATTCATTTCTATTTTTGTGCTATTTCTATCTTGTGAAGTCATTTTCTGGCTGGTGTTGCAATCTAAAAGGAGGGAAAGAAAAGGGTGAGTTTTGCAATTGGGGAAGAAGGGGAGAGACAGGTACAAAATACTAATGTTTGGAGCTGGGCGTTGGTGGCGCACGCCTTTAATCCCAGCACTTGGGAGGCAGAGGCAGGCGGATCTCTGTGAGTTTGAGGCCAGCCTGGACTACCAAGTGAGTTCCAGGAAAGGCGCAAAGCTACACAGAGAAACCCTGTCTCGAAAAACCAAAAAAAAAAAAAAAAATACTAATGTTTGGATTGTATCACTTCGTGGGAAATGAAAGAAAATCTCACCCTGGTTGCTTAAATAAAAAAGGAAATTTACTGATTTACCATTTCAAAGTCCTGCCAGTAGATCTGGCCTCTAGTACATCTCAGAGCTCAGATGGTATCCTAGGGACCTGTTTCTGGATTCTGTGCCATCCATTTTGATGTGGAAGCCCCAGTTTCTGGTGAATGCACACCTGATGGTTGTAAAGAAATTATAGAAGTGTCTATGTCCCCTAATTCCAAGTGAGTTTTCTGACTGAAGAATACCTTCTCTTGCCTGTCTCCTTGGGTTTGATTGAGTTGCCTTAACATCCTGTATCACTCACCAAACCCGGGGAATATGGTGTTTTGATTGGTTCAGACCTGTGTCACGTGATCCATTGGTACGATGGATTCAGACTTCACCCATTAAGAACAACCTTGAGAATGAAATGAACTTACAGTGAAATGTTGTAGATTCAGCATGAAGTCACTACTTGTGAATGATGGGTGTCTTGTGATGGGTACCACAGTGGAATAAAGTAGAGAAGAAACAGGGGCCCGTAAACGTTATTGCTCTAAGTGGTCTACACTGCTTCCCCTTAAGCCTTGACTTTCCAGCTGGCAGTAGAGACAGTGTTAGTTAGGTAGCTGGTAAGAAATTATTGGGATTGAAGATTCTTGAGCATGGACCCACCCACATCAGCTTTGAGCCTTACCTCCTCTGTCCTTGACAACATATGTATGTATAAATGTATATATGTAAGTATGATTTCTTTTTACCTCCTGATGGCAGTTTCCCCTCCTTCTCTCCTTCCATTTCCTTCCCTCCCCTCTCCTCTGTGCCCCCCCAATCCACTCCTCCTCTGTTTCTGTTCTGAAAGGGGCAGGCCCCCATGGATAGCAACAAAACATGGCAATTATCAAATTACAGTAGGACTAAGCACCTCCCCTTGTATTAAAGCTGGGCAATGCAACCCTGTATGAGGAATAGGGTCACAAAAGCCAGCAAAAGAGTTAGAGACAGCACCGGCTCTCACTATTAGGAGTCCCCCCGAGGAGACCAAACTACACAGCTGTCTCATATATGCAGGGGACTTAGGTCAGTCCCATGCAGGCTCCCTGGTTGTTGGCTCAGTCTTTGTGGCTCGTAGGAGCCCAGTTAGTTGATTCTGTGGGGTTTCTTGGTATCCTTGACCCTCTGGCTCCTAAATCCTTCCCCCCTTCTTTAGCAGGATTCCTGAGCTCAGCTGTAGATGAATTTCTAAACGGTCTTATTAAATAACAAAATGAAGCCAAATATAGGGGTGAAAGCCTTAGAGATCAGTGAAGTAGCGATAGCCACCTCTCCAGCTCTGCAGCTACCAAAAGAGACTACTTCCTTTAACCTAAGCCTTTATTTCCTTGCTGTTCTGCCCTCTCATTGGCTCTTAGCCCAGCTACCTCACTTCCTTGTCACTGCCTGTCTGTAAAGACTCCCGGTCTCTATGGTTGGTACTGGGATTAAAGGCATGTGTCACCATGCTTAGCTGTTCCCTAATGTGTCCTTGAACACACAGAGACCCTGCTTACCAAGTGATCGGATTAAGGGCATGTGCTACCACTGCCTGACTTTTGTGTTAATGGCTTGCCTCTGATCTCCAGGCAAACATTATTTATAAACATACAAATAAAACATCACCACATTTCAGCACAAAAAAATATCACCACACTCAGCCTAATGTTTGACTTTGGGTCTCTGCATCTGGACAACACACTGATTTTAAGCAATGAAAGAGTGTTACAGTTGCTGCTCCTTAAAAATTTAAAGGGGTCGGGGAGAAGGAAATAGGGCTTTGTTGAGGTCCAGTGAGGAAAAACTAGTTCCTCCTAGCCTGGTTATTCTATAGTTTCATTTTTTTTTCTTCTTTAAATTTTTTTGGGGGCGGGGGTACTCTGTTGCATGATTTTGATCAAAGGATCAGATCTGAGTTGTAGCTCTGGCCCTGGATGGAGATGTGGCTTTCTGTAAATAACAAAAACATAGCATTGCCCCTTCTCTTAAGAATTGATTCAAGTGGACAAGGTGCCCAGGAAATCTGTGTGTTTGAGATTTAGAAGAGTCTAAAGCCTTCCTCACATGAGGTTGGCACAGTGGTGTCTGCCATTACCAACTACCACTCATTCAAAGGCTGCCCTCCATAATGGTCTTCCACTCCTTGTCAGCTTGCTCTCTACAGTGGTCTCTGACATTGGTACTTTGACTATTGAGAGTGTGATCAACAGTGGTCTGTCTGCCACTGCTACCCCTTAGGAGTGTGACCTCAGATGTGTCTGCCACTGCCCATCCCCACCCACCCCTTAGGAGTGTGATCTCACAGTGGTCTGTCTGCCATTGCCCACCTGTAGAGATTTCATGTGATAGTCACAAGTTATTGTATTTCAATTCCAAACCTGCCCTTGTTTCTTAGCTTTTTCATGCTGAGGCTGGGACTCAGAGAAGCACATTCCCTTTAGCTGGGTGCCTTCCTGTTGAGCTCTGCCAGTGGTGGAGGGGAAGCTGGGAGACATGAATCTAGAGGAGGGAGGGCCTTTTCCCTTCCTGTTTAGGTGACACAGCAATGCTTCTTCATCAATGCGCTGACACCTGTGCCCAATAGCAGCAGTTGGTTCTAGTCTGTGGCTCCCTGAGCCCTCATCAGTGCCTGCTGGTCTGCCTCTCCTGGGAGATGTGAATCTCAACTCAGTCAGATTCTTTCAATAACACCAGCCAGGCCTGCTCCCCATCTCTGCCCCCACTTCCTCTAGTCTTAGAATTCGTTTCATGTACTATATGCTCCAGCACATTTATTCCTATTCATAGCCATACTTTAGAATAAAACTTAAAGTTGTATTTGTTATTATTGTGTGTGTATGTGTTTTTTGTGTGTATGCATATGTGTATTTGTGTGTATATGTATATGTGTGTGTATGAGTGTGGGCACACATACCACAGTTCATTCATGGGGGTCATTACAACAAGCCTTACTACCAATCCCTCTTGTTTCCCAAGCCCTTAAAGAAGAAGCTGTTTCCTGAACATTTATGACATTCTGGTATCTGCTTTTGCTCTTGTCAATTTCCACCATATGGCTAGTTATTGAAATTAATTGTTTTCCTGAAGGTAACTGGTAGAGTGCATGCTTCCTGGTTACACTCTGACAGAAGTAGTCCCCATACCAGTCTCACTGCATTGTCTTGGACTATCCTGGAAAAGATCCTCTTATGGGAAATCAATACCAACTTCCAGTACTTGGTGGACAATGTCCAAACCTCCAGGCCTGTCACATTTCTGCATGACATCTCTGTCTGCTAAGGCTTACACCCTAGTTCCTGGAAGCATGGTGCTTTCCTAACTTCTAGTGTGCCATGCTCTAGTACTGTCAGGCCACATAACATACAGCTCCTTCTGCTAAGAACGTTGATACCTTCTACCCTTTTAAATGGGTAACTTACGTACCTTTCAGGTATTAGCATGAGTGTCTATCCCAACTCTGTGGCACACTGCGCTGTCCCTCTGACCACATACATTATTTGCTTATCTTTTTTGAGATTTATTTTAATTATGTGTATATGTGATGTGTGTGTGTGTGTTTGTGTTTGTGTGTGTTTGTGTGACTTGTGCATGTGTGAGTGCAGGTACTCAAGGAATCTAGAAGATGGTATCAGATGCCCTGGAGCTGAAGTTACCAGTGGTTGTAAGCCCCCTGAAGAGGGTGGAAACAACACTGGTCCTCTGGAAGAGTAGGAAGTGGAGCCATTTTTCTAGCTCTAGTATTTGCCAATCTGTGTGTACACGTACACACACACACACACACACACACACACACACACACACTCTGTCTTTATGTATTGCCAGCACCTTGGGAGCTGTCTAGAACTCAATAGACACTTTATTATTTATTATTTAGATAGTCAACAAGGACTTCTTTAGAACATTCCGATGCTTTTTTTTCACTTTTGTGGAGCAAGGACAAAAATTGCAGATACCATTACAGCTGATCTAAGTCAGGCCTGTGATGATCACTGAAGGTTTTTGTCTCGATCCAAAGGACAAGTTAATGTTGTGAAAATTGCCAAAGTGAGACTCGAGGGCAACAAAGAAGGTGCCTTAAAGACCTGGGATGTCTCCGGCGCTTCTGTGTGTCACTCTGGTGATGGAGGTGCACAGAGATCAGCTACCGATTCATCGGGTTAAAAGCCTTCCCACCACCCACGGCAGCTGCAGACTTTGTACCAGCGACAAGCTGCAGAAGAAAATGAGATCATGTCAAGCTCTTGCAGCACGATTTCAGGATGCTAATGAGAGGCACTCGCTTCGAGAGGAAAACTGAACACACCTGTTTTTCTGAGGCTGCACCAAACATTGATAAAACAGACACTTGGGAGGGGGATACAAATTGGGTTTGGCTTCTAGCTCATCAGGAGATAGGAACCTTGGTGCAATTGTTAGTTTTACTAATCTGTAAAATGGTACTGTTGGCATCTACCTCAATTTTATTTATTTATTTAGAACTAACTAGGGCAATTTGACTTAAAGTATCCAGTATTGAGAGATATCAGTAGTTTGTGAAAAATGACGTGTAGCCACAGCTGATCTTATCCATTCACTCACTGTTTATCCAAAAACTATCATTGATTGTCTAGTAAATGCTAATGATACAAAAGTAAATAAAATTACAAAGATCTTCTGTCATGGGGTTGGGACAAGAGGTTATCTGAAAAGGTAAAGGCATAACAACAGAATGCCCATTTGGGGCAGGAGAGGTAGCTCAGAGGTGGAGCATTTGCCTGGTACCCATGAGGCCACAGGTTTAATCCCCAACACAGAGGAGGGAAAGAAGAGAGAAGTTTGTCAGTTGACTTAATAATGCCCTCACAGTATTTTTCTTCTGTTTTGCTTGCTGTCTCACCCATGATCACATGTTATATTTCATGACTGTGTCCCTTGGGTGTTTACTCAAGAAGAGTTCCTTGCTTTTGTATTGACTTTCATGTTTTTTGGAGTTCAGGACAGTTGCTTTGTAGAACTTTTGGCCTCTGGGATATTATTTTCTGACTAGGTAGCTTTAAAGATCATGCCACATGGCATAGCTAAGAATGGAACCCAGATTTCCTGACCCCCATGTCCTGTGAACATTCTTTTTTAAAAGTTGCCAAGAGACTTGGAGGTCAAAGGTCTCATGTCTCCACCCTAGACCAGAGCTCCTAACATAGCCAGGCTGTTAATGATCGCAGAACTGATGTGATAATAGCCAGAGAGAATGCTACCTCTCACATGAACCCAGGTGCTTTCTTGGCCACCATCTGCCATTTCTGGGTAAAGTAACAAGTTTTTAAAAATCTGTAGCTGTTTCATTACTTTTTGGCTTTATCTCTCAAGGTGACAATTTGCCCCCTTTTAGTAGAACCAGTTGAAAAAAAAAAATCAGGAAAATTAGAACAAGTGAGGTTAGGATTCTCTAAAACCCTTTTGGTTTTGTTATGATGTAATTTTTCAAAGCTGTAGGGCACTGAACAAACTGCGCCAAATTTTAATTTTTTCATGTGGAAAATTCTTTGTAAAAGCTGAACAATTGCTGCAGCTAATATATAATTTACCCAAATGTTGGATACTTTATTATATTGATGTATTTGGAGTGTGCTCACAAAATTTTCTCCAAGAAATGGGGAGACAAAGGGGTAAGCAATTGGTGGTCTGAGCTCATGTTCTGCTTCTCCTTCATGAACTGAACACAAGCACATTTTAAAATTTGTCTAGATGCTATTAAAAAAACGCACATACACACCAAAAGAAAAAAGGAAGAAAAAGTTCTCCAGATCAGCTCTAAGAGAACTCTGCTACCCACAGCTCTTGCACTTCTAGCCTAGTTGTTCCTCTGAGGTTCCAAAAGTCAGGTTGGAAGGGCAGTTCTAGTGGGGCCGAGAGAAGTCCCGAGTCTCCCACTTGGTTCCAGTTACTTTAGTTCATGATACTGAGGCTAGAAAGGAAATGTTACATGTTGTACATCTTATTGAGGCAAAGAGGTATGGATGGGTTGTTTATATCATTTTCACTATAATTAATTCCAAAACATTCCATCCTTATGTCAGCCAGGTGGTGACTTAAAAATAAATAACTCAGGTATGCTCTTTACCATATATCCCTGAGGGAACGTACAATGCTGTGTATCTGGGACGTGGGTGAGGGGATTAGCTAGGCTATGTACAGGGTTCTACAGGAAGGCACATACTAAGGCTTGGAGGTGTACCCATGGGTAAGGTTAAATATGAAATTTACTCCATAGCAAACACTTACATCTCATAATGCATGAGGAGTTCTCAACTTGTTTAGAAACTGTATATCTGCATGTGTTCCTCCCTTATCAAATATGGTAAGCTAACAGCAAAGAACTTTTTAAAGAATGCTGATATCAGGGACCAAGGAGACCAGAGAGGTCAAACAGAGCTTTTGGAGTCTTCCTTCGAAAAATCTCAGAGGATTTCAAGATGGAAACTGTGCAGCACAGGGGAGCTGATGACTTTGAAATAAAACATCTTCCCTAGCGGCTCTGCAGAAAAGAGCGTCCCACCAGCCCCATGAGCTGATGGCTTTCTACTCATTTTCTTTACATGGATAGCTTTCTGAGTTTTCCCAGTGGTATTTATTTTATATTTATCATAAGCATTCACCCCCCCTCTGAGAACTGCTTTATACTCCCTAGACAATATTTTACAACACATCTGAGACAGATATGGAGCCATGGGTCATGTTGAGGTGTTCAAGTTGCTTAAAGGGAGAAAGAAATCATAGCAGGGGGGAATATGTGATATGTGATATGATGAAGTTTGTCCTCCAAGGCATACCTGTGCCAGCAAAGGGTTCTGGGAAGAAGTGATGTCCATGCTGACACTTGAAGGCATTTGGATGGAAACTGTTCTCTAGATTGCACACAGAGTATTCACAAAGGCCTGACCACTAGGGAAAACTTGAAGGTATTGCATCAGACGAACTAAAAGTACTTCATTTGTCTGAGGAAGAGCAGAAATGGGAGATGTGAGAGATGAAGTTGTCAAGTGAAAGCTTTGTGTGTCTCTTTTTTTTTCTTTCTCTCCTCAATTCTCTCATCCCAAGGCTAGGAGAGGCTAGTGAGTTATAGGAGATGGAGACAGGAAGGCTCAGATGTGTATTTCAGAAACAACAGGCTGTGATGGTAGGGAGAGACTAGAGGGGCAAAGCTGAAGTAGATAGTTTGGGTATCTCAAAAAATATTAAGATAGTAGCTTTTAGGATGAGGAGAGAGAGAGAAGAGTGATAGAATATTTTTGGAATCAGAACAGCAAGACGATGGGTAATTAGATATGGAGAATAAGGATTGAGGAAGAACCAGAGATAAATGACCCAACTTTCTTTATACTTCCCTGTAGCTAATCTTAGCATTGGACTTTGTAATTTCTCTCATCCTCAAATGCCAGGACTTCAGATCTTGGCACTGACCTTTGGTGCTATGATGATTGTGTCCTGCTTGTACGAATAGCACCATGGTTAGTATCTGGACTCAGAGTGCTGGTCATTGCCTATCTCCACTTGCTCTTTTCAGATTTGACCTGTGCCCAAAGCAGTCACAAGGACAATACAGTATTTAGAGCAATGAATGCTTATGTGTGGTGGATGTGGGTCCAAGTCTCAGTTCTCTACACTCATTCTTATTTTGTCATCTGGCACAAGTCATCAACTCTCCTGTAACTGACATATTCTCTCTCTTCCTCCCTCTCTCTGTTTTTTGTGTGTATTTATATTACTGTACACATATGTGTGCAGGAACACTTGCCTATGTATAAGTAGGTGGAAGCCAGTGGTTGACCATGGGTGATGTGTTTTCCTCCATCATTCTGTATCTTAATTTTTTTTGTTTAGTTTTGAGGTTGTATTCTAATTACATTTCTCCTTTCCTCTCACACCTCAGACCCTTCCATACATACTTTCCCACTCCCTTTCAAATTCATAGCCTCTTTTTCTCATCCATTGTCATTGTATGCATATATCTACTTGGATATACATATGTAGTCCTAAATATGACCTATTGAGTCCATATAATGTTACTTGCACATATGTTTTCAGGGGCTGGCCATTTGGCACTGGACAAACAGTTTCTCTGCTGTTCCTGGGAGTCACTTCTCCTTTCTCCAGCTTTATTCAGTTGCCTGCAGTTCTTTATATAGGGTTGAGGCCTTGTCATCTTTCCTTCCTGTGCAATCTGGCATGTTCGTTGGTGACCTTCTTGTTCAGTTCATATTTGGGTGGTCATGTTGGTGAGACTTTATGGGTACAGCTTCTGATGTTGCTAGGAGACACAATCTTACAGCAAAGTCTTGGTCCTCTGGAGCTTACAATCTTCCACCTACTCTTCCTCGATGTTCCTGAGCTTCGGTGTAGGAGTGTTTTTGTAGATGTATCCATTGGGTCTGGGCCCCACAGTTTCAGCATATTGATAGGTTGTGGTTTTTCTCTAATAGTCTCTGTCTGTTGCAAAGAGAAGTTCCTTGATGAAGGGTGAAGGTCACACTTATCTGTGAATATAAGGACAAATGTTTATATATTACTGTTAGATATTATGCTGGTTTAGCAAAATTAGTGACCTATAGATTCTCCACCAATTAACCACTATTTTCCTAGCACTGACTAGTTAGTCAGGTTGGCAGCACCAGGCATATATTCTTTTAATGAGAAAGTTGTTGGTTACTGCTAACCATATGTGTCAGTACTATACCTGTAGGGTTCTCCATGCATGTTGGTCATTGATGTAGTTCATAGGCATCATAAATGAGTAGAACTGTCGGTTGACTTCCTCCTTTGGAATCTTTTCATGATGCCTTCTGGTACCACAAAAGCTAGTTCTTAGGGAAGGGGCATACAGATCAGTTCTAGCTTAGGGGTTTCTGGGCCCTGTTTCTGAAGTGCATGGGTCTTCAGAGATAGGTACTTAACTTTCAACTCTTGGGGCAACCAAAGGGCAATAATAATAGGTTGTATGTTTTGGGAGTCTCTTGGATAGCCCCGGCCAATAAATCAGGAGAGGGTTTCTCCTGTCTGCTATTAGGGTTTTGTTAGTGGTCTTTGACACTAGGAAGGGTACCATCAGGTCAGTCTCCATCTTATTTTTTGAGACAGGATCTCTCACTGAAACTAGAGCTTGCTGTTCTGTTTATGTTGGCTGGTCAGTGAGGCCCTGGGATTTACCTGTCTCTGCCATGCCACCTGTAGCTCTGGGGTTATGGGAGTGCATCATACTTGCCTAGCTTTTATGGTTTACAGTGATCCAAACTCTATCTCTCCAGTCAACTCCCCCTGTTTAAGACACAGTCTTACTATGTAGCATTTGGTGGTTTGGAACTCACTCTGTAGATCACCTGGCCTGGAACTCACAGAGCTCCACCTGCCTTTGCCCCCAGAGTGCTGGAATTAAAGGAATGCATCATCACACCTGGCTGTCTTTCTCACTGTTTTGAAACAGAGTTTTATGCTCTTCTAGGCTGGCCTTAGACTCACTGCAATTTTGCAGCTTTTGAACCCTCAAACTGGGATTATAGGTATAAAACACCATGCCTGGATTGACCCCATATTTTCTCAGCTGTGAAATAACAGAGCTATTGAGGTCATGAGCATTAGATGAAGGAATAAATATGAAACAGTCCATCATGTGTCAGGCACAGAATTAAAGTGACCCAAGGAAAGGAAGGAGCGAACACTGCATGAGAGGGTGACAGCATGGCTTAGATTTGGGTTAATCTATCATTTCCCCTTCTACAACCTACAGCATGATGCAACACAGGATAATGAAAGAAGCCATTTGGGTTGAAGGTTGAGAAAAAATCTTTAGCAGAGTGACATGAAGGGTATGCTAGGAAGGGACCAACTTGACTGTGTCTAATTTCTGATAGATGCATCAAGTCAAAGTTAGGATGGATCCAGGAGGCTCTCTTCATCCCAAAACTCTTACACCTGCCTCCTCTACCCCAAAACTCTTGTCCCTTTCTCATGGTCATTTCTTTATGTCCCTCTCTTCAGATCTCAGATTTCCTTAGATTCTTCATCCTATGGCTGTTTTTCTGCCTCATCCCATAAGGTAACTCCAAAAGGTGTTTGCAGCCAGGTGGTGGTGGCGCACGCCTTTAATCAAAGCACTTGGAAAGCAGAGCCAGGTGGATCTCTGTGAATTCGAGGCCAGCCTGGTCTACAGAGCAAGATCCAGGGCAGGCACAAAACTACACAGAGAAATCCTGTCTTGTAAAAACAAACAAACAAAAAATTGTGTTTGCATTTGTCCAATTCCAAATCTTGCTGAAGATTTCAGTGCCTTCTGGAATCTCGGCTCTAAGGGCTATTGGACCACTCTATCTAAAGCCTGATATGTCCCCTGAGAGAGGCCAGGCCAAGTAACATTCAGCTGATAATAACCACAGCAGTAACAATCAGTCTGCATCACTTCCTTGTGCTAAATCTACAAGGTTGGCTGGTATTCAGACTGGCTAGAAAGCAGCATTCTAATTGGCCAACTTCTGTACAGCAATGCTTCCTGTGGATTACTGAGAGACAGTGATCCCCCAGTTCATGTGTTGATTGTCTAGCTCTCAATACTTCAGAAAGAAAAATCTGGGGCAAAAGATTTTGAAAAGGTGACTAAGTACAAAAATGAGGTCATCAAGGATGAGCCTATTCCATGGTGAATGAATGGTGCCCTTTTAAGAAGAAGAAATGCCGTCAACGGAAGAATGGATGAAAAAAATGTGGTACATATACACAATGGAGTACTACTCAGCAGAGAAAAACAATGAAAGCATGAAATTTGCAGGCAAATGGATGGAACTAGAAAAAATCATCCTGAGTGAGGTAACCCAAACCCAGAAAGACAGTCATGGTATGTACTCACTCATAAGTGGATTCTAGATATAAAATAAAGAACAATCAGACTACAACCCATAGAACCATGAAGGCTATATATATAGCATGGAGGTCCCTAGGACGACTGTGGCTTATAATAAATCTCGGTTTTACTCAATTATTGAAAAAAAATAGCCAAATGAATGGAAACACATGAACTATGAACCAAAGGCTGAGGCCCCCAGCTGGATCAGGCCCTCTGAATAGGTGTGACAGTTGATTGGCTTGCTCAGTTTGGGAGGCAACTAGGCAGTGTGACCAAGTCCTGTGCTCATTGCATGAGTTGGCTCTTTGAAACTGGAGCTTATGCAGGGACGCTTGGCTCAGGCTGGGAGGAAGGGACTGGACCTGGGACTGAGTCTACCAGGTTGATCGCAGTCCTTGGGGGGAGGATTTGCCCTGGAGGAGGTGGGAATGGGGGCTGGTTGGGGGTAAGGGGAGAGGGTGAGAGGGGGGAGAATAGGTGAACCCATGGCTGATATGTAGAACTGAATGGTATTGTAAAATAAAATAAATAAAATTTAAAAAAAAGAAGAAGAAATGTAGAGTTACAGATACTGTGATGGCTTAAACAGTTATGGACCCAATAGACTCATGTGTTTGAATGCTTGGCCATAGGGAGTGGCATTGTTAAGAGGTGTGGCCTTGTTGGAGTAGATATGTCCTTGTTGAAATGAGTATGGCCTTGTTGGAGGAAGTGTGTCATTGTGGAGGTGGGCTTTGAGGTTTCCTATATGCTCAAGCCACATCCAGTCTCTCTTTCTGCTGTCTGTGGATCAAGATGTAGAACTCTCAGCTCCTTCTCCAGCACCATGTCTGCCTGCACACCACCGTGTCCTGCATGATGATAGTGGACTAAACCTCTGGAACTGTAAGCCAGCCCATTTAATGTTTTCCTTTATAAGAGTTGCTGTGGTCATGGTGTCTCTTTATAGAATATAAGTCCCAATTAAGACAGATACCAAGGACAGACACACAGAGAAGGACAGGCAGGTGAGGACATAGGAGAAGGTGGCTACTTTAAGCCAAGGAAAGAGACCTAAAGATTCAAGACTTTGGACTTACTTGTGAGAGAGAAAACTTTTGTTGTTTAACCCAAGTAGTCTGTAGTATTTTATTATTAGCAGCCTTAGGAAACCAATGCACTGGATCACCAAGAGTGATAATCATTTTATTACATTTTTACAAAATTCTTCAGGCTGCATAGATGATATCATTACAGCTTTACTTACATGGTAAATAGTATCACTTTCATGCATATTGTGGAAGTGAGGTTTGGAGAAGAAAATGATATACCTAGTGAGTCAAAGCCACAGAGCCAGCAAAGGGAGAAATTGGATATGGATCCAAGTTTTTCTGCTCCTGGTGCCTGTTCTCAGCCCAGAGCTACACTGCCCGGAGGTGCTGGTCTTCCTGAACTGTCCCATCCCCTAACGTAAATAACATCCCTTACTTTCCTCCACAGTATTACCCGCAATTTGTAATTATAATTTGATTGTCTGATCATTTTTTTTCTCCATGTTTTCCTTTCCCACCAGTCCATGTAGTGCTGTGCTTATAATCATGAAGATGAGATCGACTTTGGAATAAGCAGTGTTGAGATGATCCTTGATTTTTCTGCCAGATGACAGCCAGCCAGCCCTTCACATATGGCGAAATGATCAACCTCAGTAGGCTTTGGCAACAAACAGGAACTACTGCTGCGCTCTTTAATTTATACCTTAATATTGTCTACATGTGGCCTCGGGGTGGAACATGCCACTGAATTACAACTTGGCAAACACCAGTTCCTGCACCCTCTGTCTGGCCCGGGGCTCTAGAACATGTTTTTCCATTCTGTAATTCACTTCAGGGCAGGAAGCTGTGAGTCAGAGTCACCTGATGCTCCTCTGGTGGCTCTTCTTTACTTCCCACACCCTGAGACTCTTCACCCTGTTTAATACTTCTAGGTGAAGTGGTAGCTGCTTATTTTGTGTATAATAGAGTCTTTATAAACAAAACAAATAAAGCAGGTTTCTTATACTAGATTGTGGCTCTTCAATCATCAAGATCCCCAGCAGATACTTGTATGGTCACACCATATTAATCATCTACTTCAGGCTGGGTAACGGTGCGGTAATAGTGGTTATTAGTTTACCAATGATGCTCCCTCATCAGAGATGGAAACACTATGTACATGTCTCCCCACTTCCCAAATGAAACCATTTGAGAACCCTCCACCTCCTGAGGGCTGAGATTCGTAGAGGCAGACTACTTTTCTCAATGTGCCTTTTCAAGTTTACTGTTTCGTCTCCATTTTATTCCCCATTTAATGCTTTCAGAAAGAATGAATAGTATTCTACATTTTTATATTCTAAACACCATTCCTGCATAATTCTATTCAGTTCTTTGTTGTTTGGTTTTTTCCAAGTTACAGTTTTAAAAATAATCTAGAACTAATTTGTCTAATGAATATGCAATTATTGCAAGAGTCTTTTGAAGTTTTTGAAAAGCACCCGTCAGCATCTTTTGGGACATGGTGATGAATGTAGCATCAGGCACTTGGAAGCCGTTTCTAATTTGGCATCAGCAGGTACAATTTTGCACATTTCAAAGCTGGGCACGATGCATTCAATTACTGTGTGCTCATCATAGTCAGCTCAGTGCAGTTGCTTTCTAGACTAGCTCCTTCCTGGGGTGGATTAGGGGCATCGCAGTTCTGAGTACGTAGGGGTGGAAGCAGAAGTCAGGGAGCATAGTCGGAACAGAATACACCAAGAAGGGTGCCATGGTTTCATTTTTTACAACTCATATCAAGAGCTTTCTAATCACAGATACCTCTTAGAGTGAAATCAGGCTTCCCATGTGTCCTATGGTGACATGTGCCAAATGTATACAGCAAAGGGAGGTTCTCGATATGATTAAGGAGAAAGAGACTTGATGGGAGAAGGGAAGGACATGGAGTTGGGAGGCTGGGGGAACAGGGGTTTGGAAGGAGTTGTGGGGAGAAGTGTGTGGGGGGGTGAATATGGTAGGAATACATTGCATGCATGACCTCATCAAAAAGTAATGATAATGGCCGGGCGGTGGTGGCGCATGCCTTTAATCCCAGCACTCGGGAGGCAGAGGCAGGCGGATCTCTGTGAGTTCAAGGCCAGCCTGGTCTACCAAGTGAGTTCCAGGAAAGGCGCAAAGCTACACAAGAAACCCTGTCTCGAAAACCAAAAAAAAAAAAAAAAAAAAAAAAAAGTAATGATATTATATAAAACACGAACTTGACCAAGAGTCTACCCACAAAGAGTCTATCTTCTGGTGGAAGATAGAAAACAAATAACCATAATATGTAGCCAAGAAAATTCTGAAAGGGGACAAGACAGAGGGCCATGCCATGAAAGCAGACTCAGGAATGGGGAACATTTCTATCTTGGTAGATATAGAATTTATTCTCAGAGGGTGCTGATTTTTTCCACACAGTTTCTTGTTTCCTACCTACTGTTGACACTGTGTTTTCGAAAGTGGCCCCTGGATAGAATTTTCCGTAATTGTTTCTGACCTGGGGAACCAGCTCCCTCCTGTGCCCCTTTTTCCTAGCACCTGAGCAAAGAAGCCCGCTGGCTCTCCCCATTGCTGAAGTTGGCAGAAGCATCCCAAACCCCAACTGTGGGGATTCATTAGCTTCTGCTGTCAAATTGCCAGTGATCAGGAGGTGTGAAAGGCACAGTGCCTCCCTAACCCTGGCTGGGCACAGGCTGTCACCACTGCCCACAAAAGTGGTGCAGGACCTGCTGCTGAGCACCAGGACATGACTCCTCACAAGCCATTGCCTTGCTGGCACTGTTTGCCAATCAGAACGGCCATTTCTCCATGCCCAGTTGTTATTTTTACATCCATCCTCACCTTCCTGGCCAGAACGTCAGCAGTCTTTTTGTTGTTGGAACAGAAACATCACAACTAATTTAAGCAAGTCAAAGAGCATTTGCTGAAAGGATCTAGAGACTAGATCCAGGAAGGAGAAACATCATCAGGAGCTAAGCCAGTTACTTTCTCTGTCATTTCTGTTTTTGGATCTCATTGTTTTGTGTCCCTGGTTGTTTCTGCATATCTGATATTTTTTCCTCCTCAGTCAGCCCTCAATCATTTGCTCATGGCAAAATATGGCTTTCCATGGTACAAGATACCTTCTCAGTTTGAGCTACCTAAACAAGACACTCAAGCTGAGCCTTATTTATTTATTTATTTCAAGCTGGGCCCAGGTAGCCATAGTCATGGTAGGGATCATATCGTCTCGAGAGATCTTCAGTCACCATCCTGCTCCCAGCCCAACAGAAACCCTAATAAGATAGTCCACTCATGCTACTCAAACACACAAAGAAAGTGTGTGAACATCTTTCCCAGCACTTGAGACTTGAAACCACCTCCCTACCACATGTCTCTTCTTTTTTTTTTTTTTTTTTTTTTTTTTTTTTTTTTTTTTTTTTTGGTTTTTCGAGACAGGTTTCTCTGTGTAGCTTTGCGCCTTTCCTGGAACTCACTTGGTAGTCCAGGCTGGCCTCGAACTCACAGAGATCCGCCTGGCTCTGCCTCCCGAGTGCTGGGATTAAAGGCGTGCGCCAGCCGCGGCTCACATGTCTCTTCTTTAGGGGTTTTCTTTGCTACCCTAAGGATGCACACATACTGAAGAAATGCTTTTTACTGTTCTCAGTTAGTGACTGTGACATTTCTGATGAAGAGGAGCTATGTGCTAATTTATGGCTGTCCTTATTTTCTTTTCCTTCTTTTTTGAGTGCCGACATAGGATGCATGTTGTTGTGTGAGCGTGAGTATACTCATCTCACAGTGTGCGTGTGGAGGTCCACCATTCATCCAGGGACTGGGTGTGGGTCATCGGGCCTTTATCCATTGAGTCTTCTTGCCAGCTCTACCTGGACTTTTCAACCATCACCTGGCCACCCCTCTGCTTCCACACCCACACTAACAGATTTGGAGAAAAGACTTGTTCGAAAGAGGCTGCTGAGGCCTGGGAAACTGGAGCAGATATCCCCTGCCACCTTGACCTCCACCTCCACTTCTGCTTTGAGTTAAGAGACAGCCAAGGCAGTTACCTAGAGAAACCCTGTCTCGAAAAACCAAATCAAACCAACAAAAAACAATCAGTAAGCAGAGACCAGACATGGGGTTCACACCCATAATTCAACCCAGGGAGTCAGAGCAGGAGGATCAAGGTTGGAGAGGCTAGCCTGGCCTACAGAATGAGCCCCTATCTCAAAACAAACAAGAAATCAGTAATTACCTACAGGTGGCAGAGTGGAGCAGACAGGGAAACATGTGACCCATGACCCTTAAATTCCTGCTCCAGGGAACCCAAGGCCCTCTTCTGTCCTCCACAGGCACTGCACACCTGTGTGCACAAATAAGACAGACAGACAGACACACAGACACACACACACACACACACACAATTGAAGGCCAGCAGTGTTGCATGCCTGCAATCCAGCATTCCTACAGTAAGATGAAGGTGGAGACAAGAATCCTGGGAAGCTGAAGGGCCAGCTATCTTGACCCATCAACTTGGTTGTCTTTTCCAGATGCCACGCTTTCCCAGAAGCTCTGGGCACAGCAGTTATGATATCTAGGACCGCTGGGTTTAGAAAGCTTGATTTCATTTAAAAACAAAAGAACGAAAAGCTGACTGTAGGGGCTGGAGAGATGGCTCAGCGGTTAAGGGCACTGACTGCTCTTCCAGGGACCTGAGTTCGATTCCCAGCAACCACATAGTGGCTCACAACCATCTGTAATGAGATCTGGTGCCCTTTCTGGCATGCAGGCATACATGCTGTATATATAATAAATAAATAAATCTTTAAAAAAAGAAAAGAAAAGCTGACTGTATGTAACGATGAATCCGGCCACCTGGTTTTTTATTAATGAACTTGTAAAAAAAAAGTGTTTTTTCTTAATGAGAAAGGGTTCTGCCAAGGCGAAAAGTCCTGGAGGGCCTTCTCAACGGGTACCAGCACCACCCAGGTCAGGTCTTCCTGTTAAATGTTTTCCTTGTGTCCCAAAGCATGGTATGAGCTCTGACCACCTTGCTCTTTCACATCCCTGCCTTGAACGGCCAGCTCTGCCCAAGCAAGTCCATGTTAGACTTCTTTGTAAGCTACCACACCTCACACAAAGCCTGCCTCGCGGGACACGCTCAACACTTGTCTGCAGCCGGGTCCAAGCAGAGTCACACTTGAATCAACAAGAACACACCTTCCAGCTGTGAAGCTGCCTGCCTGGCCTGCAGGCAACCAGAGGAGACAGGATGAATACCTAGAGGAGGGCTCACAACGTGCATGGGGAAATTTCCGATTCCGAGTCACCCTCCGGGAGTCGTGCGGGATGGACTAGAGGTTTCACAGAAGACATTGCCTTATCCAGTAGATATTTTGGAATGGCACACAGGTCAAGGTCTTTCTAGCTAAGGAGCTGGGGGGTGTCTGCTTGCAGAAGCCAGAAAAGGCGACTTCTATCCAAGCCCCAGGCTGTGGCATGTCGCTGTGATAAGAGACAGGAAAGCCATCAAGAGGTGGCTGACCTAGGGCACAGAGGAGAGGTGGGCAGACAGAGAGTCTAGAACCTGGGAGATCCAGGCAGGAAGCTCTCTCTGTGCTGGGTGCCCTGGAGGAAAGCAGGCTAGAGGGGACTTGGTCTCTTCCAAGAGGGACTCTGGTGGTGTGGCTACCACTTACTCTCTCCAAGAGCAGTGATGTCAAGCCCATGAGAGGGTAACGATATCACAGGAATAGGGAAGGCTGCAACCCAAGCCTGCCTCTGGTAGACAGTGGCCATTTTTTAATCCACTCCATCACTGGATCCCAGCACCTTGGGAGATTGGGAGGATGGGTCAGAAGGTAGGGAACTGGCTTGTCAGGAGCTGTCAGCCTGAGAGGAATTAATCTCTCTCTCTCTCTCTCTCTCTTCTCTCTCTCTCTCTCTCTCTCTCTCTCTCTCTCTCTCTCTCCTCACACACACACACACACAACACACACACACACACACACACACACGACAAACAGGTGGCCAACGCCAGTGCCCCTTGGTTCACATTTGACTTTGGTTTGGTGAGACAGTAGCCAGGACTTTCCCTCTGTGAGATGCAACACTGACATGTTAAAATCCCCCTGCCGTGGATGCCTCAGTGGGTGAAGGCCCTTGCCATCAAACTTGACCTGGGCTCAAACTCCGGGACCCGTCTGGTGGAAGAGAGGACCACCAACTCCCAGGAGCTGTCCTCTGACCTCACACATGCTGTGTCGTGTGCACACCCACGCATACAATACACAAGTCGCCTTTTTTAAAAATCCCCCCTGCCACCACAAGCTAGAAATCAATGTGCCTTTTCACCGTGCTGGCTGCCGGCGTGAAATGCCGTATTAGTAAACGATACAGGAGGACACTCTGATCCAATCCTGGAAAAAAAAAATCTTTTTATTTTTTGCTGATGGCTACCAATTGCTAATGCTTCAGCAGGCAGTCGGTGTCAGCACTTACAGCCTTGTCCTCTGTGACAAAGGGTGACACTTATTGTCTACGTGGCAAAGTTTCCCAAAGCGCGAACCTTTGTTATCGTTTAAGCAGCCTTTTCACACACGGTCCACACACCGAGACAGCCATAGGATTGAAAGGGTTCTGGTGAACCCACAGGGTCGCACGGCCATCTCCGCCATCTAATGCTGGGAAGTCTGTGGGTCCCCGAAAGAAACCCCATCCCCATAGCAGCGAGCCCCTCCATCCCGCCGAACCCTCCATCTCTACGCCCTGCTAGTTCTGAGCATTTCTTGTAAATAGAGTCAGCCCAGCAGTGTGTGGTGGCATGACTGGGAGCTGGGGCAACAGCATCTTGCAGATTCAAGGCCAGCCTGGTACACTAGACAGAGTTCCAGGCCAGCGTACGCGGTAATAAATTAACGTGATAAAGTGAAATCATTTGTAGATAGACAACGCGGGGGGGGGGGGGAGGCGAACAGGCCCACAGCGGGGTCATGTTGGCTGTGGAAATGAGGTCTGCGGTACTACAAATTTCTACAGGGGTGTGACAGCTGGAGAACACAGTGCTACAGGGAGGAAGCAGCCGCAGAGACCGCCTCTTGTTTGCTTGTGTTTGCCTAGTTAGTTTTGTTTGAGCAGGCTCTCAAGAGGGTGCGTCGGCTGGCCCCACCCACAATGGGCGGAGCCGTCCCCATCAATTAAAAAAATGCCCAATAGGCTTGCCTACAACCTGGCCTTATGGGTATTTTCTCAATTAAGGTTCGCTACTCTCAGGCGGCTTTTTTTTCACTTTTTCTTTTTCTTTGGGTTGTTTTTTTGTTTGTTTGTGTTGAGTCAGGGTTTTTCTCTGTAGCCCTGGCTGTCCTGGAACTTGCTTTGTAGACCAGGCTGGCCTTGAACTCACAGAGATCCGCCTGCTCTGCCTCCCCAGTGCTGAAGATGGCAGGTCTGGCATCAACACACTTGTTTTGTTTTAGCTTTACAAGGCCCTCCATACTGTTTCCTACAGTGGCTACCCCACTTTAAATTACAGCCACGACCTACAAGGATTCCCTTTCTCTGCCTCCCCCTCAACTCTGTTATCGTTAAAACATTTTAACCATGCTCCAGTTCCAGATGTGCCATCCAAAGGAATTGAAGTTGGGACCTTGAAGCTCACTCTGCATCCAGGGCGGCCACATGCACCCCAACAGCCCAGACAGAAGTAACCCCTGTGTACCCTAGACGACGTGGAGTTCCGCATAAGGGAATGTTGGAGCAGAAGCAAATCCAGCACAAAGAGCAGTTTGTGGAAACACGGGCAAACCAGAGGATATGGTATTCGTTACAGTGAACTACACACAAACAGACCAGTGCTGCAGGACTCGGATGAGGAGTCTTTAAAATAAAATGCCAAGCCGGGCAGTGGTGGCTCACCCTTTTTGATCCCAGCACTGGAGGCAGAGCCAGGTGGATTTCTGTGAGTTCGAGGCAGCCTGGTCTACAGAGTGAGATCCAGGACAGCTCCAAAGCTTACCACAGGAGAACCCTGTCTCTGAAAAACAAACAAACAAAACAAAAAACTATGAAACCAAAATGCCACATCCAATTAAGGGAGGTGTGAGCGACAGCTATGTCACAGTAGACTGCGCTAGATCCTGGTATACCCGCAATAAAACCGCCCGTCCTCCTCACCTGCTGAGCATACCCGTATGGATAAGAGTCTGCGTTCGTAGCTCTCACAATGAATGTTTCTCACCTCCATTTCATTCTATCTGATTGTTACACGAACGCCACCTGCGCTCAAATCTATGCTCTACACATGAGCCCCTGCTCCAACACTTTGTGCGTACCTCTCCGAAAACCCTAGAGCAGAATTGCTGCTCAGCTCAAGAGAGCTGGCCATTTGAGCGTGCTTTTACTCAGTGAACGAGCACCTTGACAAATGGCCATGCACGATAGCCTGCTGGCTTCTAGGCAATACACCAACTCACTCACTCAATCACACACAACAGACTACACACTCAATCACACACAGTCACAACACAGACATCTCATAATGGACCAAGACCTTCCAATATCATATGACGAGCTCACAAACACATCACTCTCTCTGATATATCTGTCTGTCGAGTGCGAGATATCTCTCTCCATCAAAGAGTGCGTGCTCAGTGTAACTAAGACTCGTACAACTCACATCGTGTCGAGTAGTGCATATGAGTTCCTAATGTTGCGATGTGAGTCGTCTTGCTGTCTTACGATGAGAGTTTAGAGTTCTGTGAGTAGCCTAATGCCTTTGTGGCTCATGGAACAGTAAGGAGCTCCGGTGTACTTCTTATGACAAAGTCCAGTCATGAAACCAACAACTACTCGAGACTTCATGATTACATAATAAGTAGTAGAACATGACTGCTATAGTCTTTGTGTTTGGGTGTTGGTGGCCGCAATGCTGTCGAGGTGAGAGTGATCTCTTGACGTTCAAGAGAGCACACTGAGAGAGGCCACATCGTAATCGAGTTAGGGGAACGTGGAGAGCCAAGAGACACAGGCGAGCGCACAATGGCATTGAGAAGTTATTGGAGGCTATATAATATTCCTCGCGTTCTGCACATATGAGAGTCGAAGCTCGACCTATCGATTGTTGCTATGGAAGAACAGTGGATCTTGCCTCTCACTTCCACACAATCTCCCTAGGCATGCTCGTCCCTATATCTGTTGTTCTAACTCTCTTCAATCACTATGCGAGAGTGTGCCATTAGTTTGTTTGTTTGTTTGTTTGGTTTGTTTTTACGCACCGAGCAGGGTTTCTTTGTGATAAGCTCTTGGCACGCCTGTCCTGACTCTCAACTCTGTAGCACAGCTAGGATCAAATCAGGCATGAGAATCGCACTGGCTCTGCTCATCCCTAGTTTGGAGGAAGCAGAGAGAGCTGGCCCTATATCCAGCAGCCCGGCACTATCTCTTTACTCTTTATATAACTC
Organism: Peromyscus leucopus; assembly: GCF_004664715.2. Lineage (NCBI taxonomy): Eukaryota > Metazoa > Chordata > Mammalia > Rodentia > Cricetidae > Peromyscus > Peromyscus leucopus. The sequence goes on along the minus strand of NW_023504691.1, from coordinate 23,434 downwards.
CTTCTAGCTCTCCGAGTCGCGTGTAGCAGTGTGCTGTTGTCGGTAAATAGTCACTGTAACGACAAATAACACCGAGGTATTCCTGCGTGTTGTGTGCGCCGAGTTCGCACAAACTGTCTTATCCGATCTGTAGGATGTGTCTTCCACTTATATCTGTCCAACACTCTCTCTAGGCGGAGTATGAGCCACTCCTTTACTTTACCACCCAGGTCCACTTCTGAAGTCTGAGCGCCTGGGCTGTGGAGTGAGGGCCGCCCTGCATGCTGAGACCGTGAGCTACTACCACGCGGTCACCCAACTTCCTAATTCTCCTTTGGATCACTTCGAAACTGGCTGAGCTATTGTAACAATGTTAATATATAACGATACAAGATATGTAGATTTTAGCAGAAGAAGGGATACCTTATAAGTCGCTCGAGCCGTGTACATTTAAGAGTGCGTGTTAGCACGCACTTAGGAATACAGTTCATGTGAGCTCTGTAAAAGCCTAAAACAAAAACAAGTGTGTGATTAAGAACCTGCACACTCTTCAGAGCACTAGGGAGAGGCGATTATGCAGGCGGATCTCCCTGTGCACCCTACTCCAAGAGCAAGCCTGGTCCTACAAAGTCAGATTTAGCACCCAGTGTCGTAGGAACCCACAAGGCTACACGCACCAGAAGAAAATACTCCTGTAGAGTTCCAACACAAAAGCTTAAGAGCAAACACAAACACAAGAGCCCATCAGTGAAAAGGAACTGAGAATGTGAATAGAAAGGTAGCCAATAAAGAAAGTATAGCGCGTGAAAGAAGTAGCAAAGAGTGAGCGCGTTAAAGTGTTGAGAAATTATGCACTACCAAGGCCATACGTTGAGGCCGGAAGCGCACAGTGAATTCGGGGTCTAAAATACTATTTACCTATAATTTTAGTCATGTGAGGACGAGCCTACGCACCACATTGCTGACGTACCAGGGACCAGCCCGCCACGACACCCTCATCTGAGAGCACTCGCCACTCAATCAAACAAAAACAAAACTAAAACTACAGGCCAACACACAACACCAAAACAATGAAGGCCACGTCTCTGCAGCGCTGACTTCCATCCATTTAGTCACTGTGTGTGCTCCTCTCAGCTCCAGCGTACACCTGTTACAGACATCTCTTGCTTTGAAGACGCATCATGATACACTGCTATCCTCGATCAGCCCATATGAACGACTTGACTCCCAATGTGGGCCCTGTTCGCCGTTCCCCCCCGTCCCCCCCCCCCGCAGATTGTCCTATTACTAAACTGATCTTCAACACCCTAAATTATGCCATGCAGATCAAAAAAAGAACTTAGCACATATAATATCCGCGTACAGGAACTGGCCTGTGAACATCTGTCTAGTGGATACCGGCACTCAGGAACCTTGAAATCCTCGCTCACGATGTGTAGTGCCCAGCTGCCAGGGCATGGCCCCACCACACTCACCTCCTGCTTGTAGTGTACTTGCTCTTTGTAGTAGGCAGTAATATGCTCTATGAACTAGCAGCCCGAGTAGAAGAACTGTTCACCGTCTCGTTAGTTGAGGAAGGAGGCCTCACGCTGCTAGATAGGGGAGAATAGTTCGGCGTTTGTCCTCTCAGGGAACACTATCAGGACGTCCACATCTATTATAGATTAGCTGGGTAGATGTGCGAGCGACCCTGCATGGTGTTCAGAAAACACCTTCAATCCATCATGGCTCTGTCTATTCGGGATGTTGCACCGTGATGTGAAAAATGCACTGCATAAACACGCGATAAACAATGAGAGTTCCGTCGGCTGTTGCGGAATCTTTTGCTGCTTTTGGCTACAAACAGCGGGGCAAAGTCTTTCAGATCCACGTAAACAAAGATAGACCACTCAGAGTATTTACCCTTTGTCACAAAGGACAATGGCTCTAGATTAACACCGACTGCTGTGAAAGCATTAGACAATTCTGAGTAAGCTCATCTATACGCTAAAGAGTAAAATAAGATTTTTTTTTCCATCAGATTCGAAGATCGAGCGAACAGGAGCGAGTCCTCACTGTATCGATTAACTGATACGGCAAGTTCACAGCCTCTCACTGTGCACAGTCGCTCAGCTCGAGCTCTGAAGGGGTGCGATAGAAGGCGACAACTCTGAAGTTCTTAGCTGTGATTTGTGGATCTAGATGGTGTGCTGCCTGGGCGCGAAGACAGAGGGTTTCTATCATTAACTAGGAGAGCAGATCGCACTATTTTCCACTCTGATCTAGATTTTACTAGAAATTAACTGTATGGATGACGTGTGTGGCAGTGAGTGACGACACGTAGTACCGCAGGTGTCGAAGTCAGAAGAGACAGCTCTGAAGAGATTAGGTGGCTCCTTCTCCATTCCACCATAGATTGAATTCCCAAGAGAATGTGAGCCAGGTCACAGTTGATGGTCCTAAATGCCTCTCTTTACCCTTGCGAACTTGACGGAGCATTCTCCTATCACTGGCATTGGAGTACTTGTTTAATAGCTTAGTCTCTAGGCTGTCATTCTCACACGCAGGAGAAAGCTCCCTGAGCTCACCCTTGTTCTCTACCTAAAACAAAGTCAAATGTGAAAAGACAACAATATCGAAAGGCACTGGCGAGTATTGCCACTCTGTTTATCTGATGATCTGTGAGAGTGAGATGTGTGGTGTGCTAGGGTGTGTAGGTGTGATGGAGAGAGATGCAAGTGATGAGTGAGAGAGACGCGGAGAGAAGAGGAGAACAGTGAGAAGAGAAAGCAGAAGAACAAGAAGAGCACGAGAGAGCAACAGCAGAAGATAGAAGCATTACACAAATCTCCTACCATCACAGCTGAAAAGCACTCCTATATGAACACAGCAGTTCATAGCTATGACTGGACACACATCTCATTGACCAAATATCCCAGTGCATGGGAGTCACAGTGATGAGAAGGGAGTAAAAGAATGGGACCACGATCTAGCACAAAGCAGCTTGAGTGATGCAGAACGTTCCCGTATATTCCGTGTGATATCGTTAGAACGCGTATCTCAGAATGTCGGGCTCGTTGAGCATACAGCTGCTCTGCAGAGAGTAAGAGGAATACGCACACCACCAGAGTCCGCTCTTGCAAGAAGATCAAATATCACAACATCTAGCACCTGCACTTTATCACTCCAAGGGCACCCGCACAAGATTCTAGGCCTTCTTGCCTGGATTCTCCCAGTGATCTTCCCTACCACTCTTGTCTTTGCCCCACTCACATCCTCTGTTGCCTCTTATAGAATCTCAGCTCATCCCATCTCTGTCTCATCTGGCGTTTCCCTGTGTCTCCTATCCACAGCGACATCCCACAGCCTGCGGCTGGATAGCAACTCGCTTTGTCTTGGCTCTCACGGAGAGACACCCTCCAGCTATACTTAGAATAAGACCTTGATCCTGTGCGCCAATCACAAGGAAGCTATATCTACTGTATATTCATATTAATTCTTGAACCTCTAGTCCTCCGAGCACACCACACCACTACCCGGTCGATGACCATCACGTGACATCTCGAAATTTCCACCATGGTCACCTGCTGTGAGCCCTCTCTATATATTATCTCCGTATCCTTCTGCTCTGCTCTTGAGCAGAGGGCACGCGCCAGCTCACAGCATGAAGGTGTGTATCTTGTTTGCACTCAAAGTTAGATTGTATGAGACCTACGCTCTTGGAGCAATTGTAGAGCCACTCCGGCTGAGCAGCTGTTTGAGACAGAGTGTGCGTAGCTACAAATGAAGCTTCTAACATGGATCGTGTTCTTCAGAACGAAGCTGGCCAGTGTTACACAACGGCAGGGACTCGAGTGCATAGTGATACAGTGTATGGTCAGAGCTCAAGGATAACACTATATTGGAACACAACCGGCAAATATGACATTTACAACATGGAAAGAGCTCTTATAAACACTACAGGTGGTGCTGGTTTACCACGTTTGAGAACAGGGCCCTCCTAGGACCTTTCGCAATGAGCAGAAACCCTGGCTTCATTGTAGAGTATATATAGAAAGAAACAACTCTCTCTCTCTTTACAGGTCAATTAATATAAAAAAATCAGGTGGCCACTCATACGGTTACATACAGTTCAGCTTTCTATTTTTCTTTAAAGGAGTTAGTTCTCTATTGGATAAAAGGTTTGATTTTCATTTGCAGATATTATAATACACATGTATGCCATAGAACTATGCGCCACTCACGTAAAGCGGTCACCAGATTCCAATTACGATAGGAGTGAGCCACACGTATGATGTCTGGAGTATCGAACACAGGCCTGTGTGAGAGAGCGTTCAGCTTCCGTGACTACAGCTGAGCATATCTCATCACTGAGCCCCATACACGTGCGAGTGGACTTTCTATTTATTGTTTTTTAATAGAATATCAAGTCTCTCACAAACCCAGCACTCGGTCTCATATATATCAGTAACTGCTCTAGCCCAATAGCTCTGGGAAGAGGTAGCATTGAGGGCACAAAGAGCTAACGCAAGTGATGGGGTCAACATAAAGCTGGCCGCTCAGCTTGCAGGATTCAGGTCTTCCACACCTTCACATCTACAGGCAAGTGTGGGGAACGCATATGCACGGACTGCTGGACACTTCATTTGTAGTGTGTGTGCGTGTGATTTCTGTTGTCATCGTCTTGCTCGAGTACTTAATCTGCCTCACGGGTGCATTGCATGCGTGCAGCTAGTGAGGACAGCAAGAGGAGCGACATTGGGTTCCGTTGGACGGAGACCACTTTACACAGGGGCTCAAGGGTCCACATGCTTTCCCTCTGTGTTCTGTTCACATCTCGCACCTGTAAATGGGCTAACAATTGACTGAGTTTTGTCATTGTTTGTTTTGAGATAGGGGCTGCAGTTACTGGTAGGCGCACGCTAGCCTCCTCCAAGCCCCCTTAGTGCTCCGTGGCGTGGCCATCTGGACTCCGTGTGAGGTGTAGAGATGTATGAGGTGTGAATCCGATGTCCCTGGTCTCTCATATAGCTAAATGATGTTTTCTCTCTGATATCGAGTTTGATTTGGTTCTTGCGTGAACGCGTTTGGTCTTGAGGTACACTGCCATATGGCTGTCTTCATGTACTACCCTCACAAGAAAGCATCATAGTCGCACAGGTAGAGTCCGGAAGAAGCGACAGGGCGGAGACCTCAGCGTGTTTCCAGTTCAGCCCAGGCCGCTCACAGCAGCCTCTCTGTCGAAACCCACTATCTTTTTCTTTCTCACACACTACTGTGAGGTGCTGGGTGAGTGGAAGCGAGGAGAGTTAGCCAGGTGAGATTTTTGGAAAGAGTCCCAGGTCAAGCCTGGCTCAATGCAATACTGTATAGAGGGCATAAAAGGGCATGGCCCAGTGATAGACCACACACCAGTCTCATGCGATCGAGATAGGTGCCGACCCTATACTCGCACAGCACCACTATGAAGAATGAGTATACTCAATGCAGTCACGAAGCAGAACAACACGCATCTAAGTCTCGAAAAAATGGTAAAGTGGCATTTCGTAAGAGGCCTCACATACAAGGGATCAGCCATAAAGGTTGTTCAATCGAGCCACCATACTAGCCTGCTGCTACTCTTATCATAGTCAAGACCAAGATGTGAGTCGACAGAGAGTCACACACTCCTCACGCTCTCTCACTCTCACTCTCACTCTCACTCCTCGCAACGGACTAGGAGCGGATGGCAATAATAAATGACTTCGTGAGAGCGCTTTAATATGGTCAGTTATCAAGATTAATGCACCATCTATAAAATAAATGATTAACCAGGACTAATAACCAATTCACATTATCCTTCACTTATGCAAGTGTTCTACGTGTCTTGGTACCCGCATATTTATATACATTAAAGTTTTTGCTCTCATATTCAATAAAACATCCACCTCCACTCTGCATATTATCCATTTGTATCAATATATCTTACTGTTCCTACCGTTTTTGTTCTCTTACAATTTTTATTGATTTCAGCCACTCACTTCACAAATTACATGTCATAATCTAATTTACCGGAGACATTCTATAATATGCAGTCCTCGTATCTGTGTGATATGTGTGCACCTATCTTATCGTTGTGCTATGACGATACCCAATTGGTTCCAAGCAGCTTCTACCGGAGAACACTCGGGTGGAGGTACGAAGTCAGTGAGAATCACGCGATTCAAAGCCATTTTATCTCACAAATTGTGGGGTGGTTTGGAGGACAGATGGCTAGCGAAAGAGCTTACATATTGACACACGAGTTCTGCCTCAGACATATATAGTCATATGACTATGACATAAAGGACTGCTCCCTAGTATTATTATTCCCGCGTCGTCTCTCTTGCGATTTAACTGTTTCTCAATTCGCAATCTCTCACGCAAACCTATGTGTATAACTAGGTCGCACAGGTATGTGGGCCATCACATAGAGGTGTCTCTATGCCTGATAACCTAGACGATCTAGTTGTGCACTCATCTAACTACACTCATATCTCTCGGCACACATGCGTTTTCACAATTTATCGACATCATCCACCGATCCACTCACCCAATCAAAGTCATCGAGCACTATAGTAGTAACAAATTCCAATCACATTTCACATAAAAGCGCTTCCTATATCTGATACACCTATTGAGATAGCAGTCCGTTGAAATCTCTCACCACCGCGATTTATTTTCGACCGATTTCACATTGCGAGCGTGACACATGCTGTTTAATACGAGATATCCACTTGACGCTCGAGGTGATGTGAACTAACAAGGCTTTCCTTCGTGCCATGTGGCCACACTATCGCTATCCCACCTCTTCACAATCTCCTCACGCACCCGTCTGAGGTTTTCTCAGTGAATACATATAGGACGTGTCTTTTACCTGGTACTCCTACAATATTTGTTCCTCACACACTCACTTGTGCTATAGAATTGCATGCGAGCGCTCAGTGAGTGTGATATCTTAAAGCTTTGTTTATACACCTGCTCATGACATGGCGACACAGCAGCCGTGCTGGGGTCATTGAAGTTAAGTAGAGATAGCTCACTATATACTGAACGAGTATTAGACGAACGAAGTCATCGAGTGACGACGTTGTGTCAGTGTATAGAGCGAGCTACGCTCACGTCTATCTTGTCGGATATATGATTGGGTGATGGCGGCCCACACGTGTCCGTTCACGAGCTTAGCACACGAGCGCTACTGAATATCGGCTCCCGTCCTCTCTACCTGATTGGCCTCTATATCGATTATAATCACTGCCGCTTTAGTGTTATGACAACGGTGCAGATGCCCATATAATACATAAAGTGTCTCACAGCGTGCTTGATGGGCAGTCATATATCAAGGAGAGAGCACGAGCTTTCCTCGACGAGTTGTCAAGTCTCTATGTGAGTCCTCTTGCGCCTTTCTCTATGCGGCCCATCCTTAAAGATGCTCCACGAGAACAGAACTAAGTGGGAAAGTGTCAGGAAACTTGAAGAGAGTAAATTCACTCGCAATGCTTAAGCTCGAGGTAGCAGCTAGTATATCCAGAGGTTGAGTACGTGTGATAAGACGCCTGATCCGTCAACTCTCTCTACAGGCGCTTCTTTTACCATGAATTAGTCAAACTTCTCCACAGGTAGAATCAGAGATAAATGAGGATCTTCTGCATGCCCACGAGTTCGTGAAATTTCACCACATGCACTCTTAGGGCTAGTTACTCTCTCTACACAGTGCTATGACCATCTATGCGCGGCTAGGTATGCAGCGAGTCCATAATCAAGAAGCCACGAAGATGTCTCTCGATGTGCTGGCACCCACACAGTCTCTCCGCGAACACAAAGACAGGTCCAGTATAAGATGGTCATTTGTGAGTCTATACAGACCCAGAGGCGGTGATTGATATCAGAGTCCTCAAGGCACCACACTCAAACATCTAGTCAGCGCACAGGTATCTCACGCATAAGTTTTATCCACACCTATATAGCCTGTAACCCAAGCGTGAGACTCCAAGTTACAACGTTGGATCACCTCAGTCCTCCCTTTCACACACTTGGAACACACTCCCTGGCAGCACGACAAAACCACCACAGAACTACCCATTCCGTACCCAATCAAACCCACAGTCATCAAACCAAGACATCCTGTGAGGCTACTCGAGCATATTGTGAGAGTACGGAGACATCTGTACCGGAATTACCAGGACGCTGTGAAGAGATTCCGGGGAGGCACTTCCATCATATAACATAGTATGTTTATCTGGCGAAATTTATGATTAGCAAATATCATAAGATATATTATATCCACCGTGGTTTGGTCACATCTTCTATATTCCTGTCACGTTGAAATGAAGAGAGATTAGTGAGAATGAAGCGGTCTGTAGATTTCATCTCCTTCCGTGCCTAATCAACTCCCTCGTCACTCCTGAGCTATGAGAGTGATTATGTTATAAAATGCTAGAGCATCGGCTTCTTGTATTTTTGAAGCATGTGAATGTCTAGGAAATAGGATCCTTCACTCTCTACAAATAAGACTACATGACTGCTAATAATGTAAGCGGGGTCCTCGGGATTCTAGTATTTGATAATAATGTAGCCAGGATTTGTGAGAAGCCTCTGCACCTCGCTATCAACGTGTTTCGTATACTCTGTAATTTATGAATATCACTAAGAAGATCTCAGACATGGTAAAACCAGAACTAGAAGTGATAGAAATATATAGATAGTAGTATTCTGAATAGGTATCGACTGTTATGAAGATGCCACTACTACAATATAGCAGAGCACACGAAGGTTGGGCCTTGAAGAGTATAATCACGCACCAATAACCTCTCAAGGTAAAGAAGCCACGTAGTTGGTAAGTAGTGTGAGGCTGGGCTGTTATAATCTCGCGGTACAGCATGATATAGGCTAGGTCTTTCAGTCTCACGCGTGTTCTTTGGCTAGTCAACTGGCTGGACATTAGTCTCTGCTATTATGGCACAATCTCACCTATATATGCGATGAATCTCATGATATTACTAAAATCACACTAGAGTGGAATATTGATCTGATCACCTGATCCCATATGCTAACATCTGTCACTTAGGCTTCTCACACGTTGCACACACAGGGAGTCGACAATATGTTGGCCAGTTTGTATTATAGACACACCTCACACTAATCATCTCATCACACGTTATCTACAAATTGGGTGTGGCACATACTACTCTCCTAGGCGATTTACTACCAGGCACTATCCCTTTACCACGGTTACTGCACCGTGTGATATTTATTCTCTACAAGTTACCTATATGTCTTATTGTTCTTTTGAGAATGTTGGTATGAGGTAAGAAAATCTATATGATTAACACAGGGTAAGACTAAGCGATCTCTTGATTCCTTAGTCTACTGGCCACACTCGATGCTCCGCAGCCTTTGATAGACACATCTGGATCCTGTGCGATCAGACTCTATGTCTGACCCCCTTAGCGCCGCCCCGCTCCCCGGGCCCCGCCCCTTCCATCTTGGGGAAACCTTTTACTTATGTTTCATATTTTCTCGTTCTTCTTTTTGTGTCTTTCTCCTTTTTGTTGTTCTACTGCCAATCTCAATGCGCATCATTCATGCTGTCCAGAAACTTATCTTGGTTAGCTGCATTCCAGGCCCCAGTCCCCCATGTTGTATGCACTATTGGGCTCCGTGCCAGGCTCCTTGTGCTTTCCAAAAGAAACACCCGGGGCGCGGTCCCACACTGTTCCTGGCCGTTATTCCATTCTCTGTCCGCTCTGACGTCGGCCCTTTCTCCTCTACTAAGCTATTTGCGCCTACTAGTGGGTCTCTCGTTAATAGATTAGCCATGGTTTAGAGACCCCAGCTGCGTGATGAACTGATGTGCGTTATGCTGGCAGCCAGCCATTTTCTGTGCTCTCCAATGCGATCTCTTCGTAGGAGTTTACGATGGAGCTGGAGGGATGGGTATACAGTGGCGGCCAGAGGGACTTTTTGGTTGTCCCTGCTGCGACAACATTTACTTTGGGTTACAGTGGCCAGGATTGAGAGGGGGTCGGTGAGTTGTATGGGTGGTGTCTATAGAGCTTCGTTGTGGTTATCTTCTATACGTAAATGATTTCCCTAATTGGGAAAAGAAATTCTTCCAAATGATTGGTTGAAGTGTGTGTGGGCTCGTGTCTCCCTATGTGCGTTACCCAGTTCCATAATTAATTCTTTATAAATTTCCGTACTCAATTATAGGCCTGTCCATCTCTGTCTGGTTCTCATTAAAGGCCTCGCCCAATCTCATGGAAACAGGATTCCATCCCGCAGCCCTCGCTGGAAGGGTGGGGATGCGGGAAGGGGTTCGGCAGATGTGAGCGTCCGGTCCGCCTCCGTAACACAGAATCTAAAATAGCGTTCTCCCGGATAAGCGCACCAATGTTGTCGTACACAAGGCTCTACTAAATATTCTGTATTTTGTTTTATTCATATCTCCTGCAATCTGTCTGGAGAGTGCCAGGGAGCTGGACGTCTCCAGGTACCTGGACTCTCTATGGCAGAGTAAAGTGCTTACGCGAGAGCTGTGTGGCTTGCTCATTCCTCTAACGGCACCACATTCTCATGCCTCCATGCGCACTGTATGAGGGCTCTGTCATTGTGAAGGCACGCACCTATCAAGATAGCCAGAGGCTCTTCGTGACACCTCCAGTGCAGGCCATGAGCTCGCTACGGACCAGTACCACACCTCATGGATCTATCTTGCCTCGCGCTAGGCGCCGCAGGAGACAGTGTAGCGTGTTCCACTGCAAGGACAGCAAGCAAGCTCGCGCATAGGGAGATTGGTCTCGCAGGCTTGCAAATTATCTTCCTTAGAGCCATCCGTGCCCAGGGTTCTCAAACACCTTCCTAAGGCGACTCTGTGACTCCTACTAGAACATATGCTGCAGATGTAGCTTGCGGTTATCCTCTCCCAATCCCCCAACCTAAGAGTATTTCCTTGCTATTCATAACACCGTGAATTTTATCGCACTGCTGTTCACCAGCGGAATCGTATTGTAAAATATTGTTTATGAGAACAGAGAGTTTAGCCTAAGTAGCGGTCTAAGAACCACTCAGGATTGAGAACCCATGCGATACATTACTATGTCATGCGAGGAGGAACACATTGCATAGAATATCTTTAAGGATTTTATCATCGCTCCATCCCACAGCAAACACAATGCAAGAGTTGTGGACTCTCTAAACTAGTGGAATGCTGTGGCTACTGAGTTGTATGGGTGTATCTGGGTAATGTGAGTGGACAACACTGTACCACCTTCTGCAAGACCGCTCCGAGAGCTCAAGGTGGTCTTATGGACTGACGACATGTCCATCAAGCTGTGATCAGAGCACGTTAAGGCTTATAGGCACAGCGCAGCGCACGAGAACGAGCTTCCTGACGGCTCAAGTGCTTGATTGCTTGTAGACATGCACCACGCGCTCTGTGCATACACACCAAGTAGCATTAGTTCTCTGTGGAGTTAATTCTATAGTATTGTCCTGGTCTCTCTATAAATCTAGAGCCATAAGCCACTGCTCACCCCTAGTAAGGTCCACCAGCGGCTATTACAAATGTGTTGTACACAATAATATTATGTTTATGCCTGATGGAACATTTAAGATGCACTGCACACACTCATGTTCATCATATTTATGATATGCATTTGTATTATCTACTGTGATAACGCTTGTTGTTAACTTTGGCCTGTCTAAAAACATCTGGATCTAATGTAATGAAAAGAGGCTGAACAGGCAATAGCAGAGCAGGAGAAAGTGACTAGAGTGGGGCGGCTAGGCATGCCAGACAGGTACCGAAGTACTATAGATAGCATATGCACAAGGAATTCTAGGAGTTGGAGTTGACTCACAGAAAGTTAGGTGCCAGGAACCATGAGGTCACGCACTAGGGGCCAGGCTCCCAGTGACCAGCACACAATGCCAGAGGCCACGAGAGTTAATGCACGTGATACAGAAGTAAGAAAAGCGTAGAGAGTACAAAGGGCAAAGCCGCTCGACAACGTCGGGCATAACTGTAAAGTTAAGAGATAAAACTGGAAGAAAACAAGCCAAAAGCTAAGCCAGAGAGCATTTATAACTTAATGTATATAAGCTCCGTGTGTGAATTTTTTGTGGGAGCTGGGTGGTGGGTCCCTCCGCACAAGAGACAACAACCCAACCAACTACATAGCACATGTACTTAATTTTTCTTAAATTAAGTTTTGCTTGTGATAGTTCATGTGCTCGTGCTATGCATGTGTCACTCGAGCTAGTGAGTCTCCACTCTTGGGCATGTCCACCATGAGACGGCCATGAGTGTTGACAAGTACTCTCTCTCTCATTTTTTCCATCTAATTTTCCGAGAGAGAGCAGCCCGAGCGTCCTATATCAATTCGAATTGTGATGCTCTATCTGTTTTGGCCAGATGGTCAGCCAACACACCATCTGAGGACTTACTCCTCTTGTTCCTATATGCCATCGGCCACAACGTTAGCGCTGGACATTGCAGAGGTATATGCCTACCAGCCCCTGGTCTGGCGTACTTAGGTAGTCTCTATGGCCCTCAGCGCTTGTGACTCCAGCTAACAGACACTTTACCCACTGCACGCCACACTACACAGCTTATTTTTTCTCTTTTATGGTGTCCCCTCAATAACACCGTAAGTTGTATCATATGAGCGCAGCCGTGCGGTAGGAGGTCTCTCCTATCTACCACGTGACTGACAATTTACCTCTAGAGCGTCTGCACCAATGAGTATTCACAGCTTGCGTTCCTCCTCGAGAGCGAAGGGGCATAGTGGTAAGGTAATGCTGTCATAACAGTCAGAAAGACACATCTGAGCAAGTACTGCCTCTACCCTGCGAGCCACGGTCCGATGCAGGCCTACGTGCATTTTCCTTAACTTCGAGTGCCTTTACTCGTGCCAGGATTTGCACCCAGGCCTCGCTCCCCATATCTCTGTCCCTCACCTCTACGGAGGCAACCCTTCCTCTCTAAAGTTACTTTTCCACCTATACTCATCCTCAATATCTGTGTGAGTGTCAATGCACATGGGTGTGACCTCACCTGTGATGTATGCACAGGGTAGGGGAGGCCAGAAAGCCTGACGCGTCTCTCCCAATTGTCTTTCCATGTGTTGTGTTGGAGAGGGGTGAACATTGCAAGGCCACGCCGAGAAGAGAACTAGTCGGCGAGGCAGTTCGTATGGAGGGGGATTTACACGTTGCGGAATCCGAGCGCGTGCCACACGAGTGGGGTTGAATGAACTGGCACAATATGGCGTGGCTCGATTTGATTTCGGCTTTCTCTCTCATATTATACCTCCTCACACGGCCATCTGTCCTACTCCACTCCAGAGACTTTGGTCACCTCGGCCGTTGAAACGGATTGACAGGCGCCACATAAAAACAGATAAAAACGAGACCAGCCGCCTCCCGCGGCAAATCACATGCAGCGAGGAGCCAGAGCAGTTACATTTCGCAGCTGCAGTACTAAAGCAAAATGTATCTTAACCACTGTGAACGCACTTTCACATAGGCCGCCTAGCGAAACTGCACCCGCGCTGGTACGTCAAACTACATTTGCACTGCGATATCAGTGAGCGCAGCAACTAAGTTGAGATGCATGGAACCATAGTCACGAGAAACTCACATGATCATGGTTCGGGGGGTCACCACACCGTGCAGGCAACTGTAGGTTTAAAGGGTATCACTCGCGCTGTTAGAAGGTGGTTGGAAAGAAATACACTTGGCTCACGTAAAGAAAGTCCTCTGCCATGCAGTCTGAGCTAGGCTCATAAGGCGTCACAAGAGAAAAGGAGCATCTCGGGGTGGCTGGAGGTCGTGAGCTGGCCCAAGAGGCATAGAGACTAGGGCTTGTACCCTCAGCACACGTTTTGAAGAACTAGTAACATCCTGGATTTGGATCCCTCTCCAGGTGGTGGAGGAGACGGTTAGGCGAGTATAATATGGAGAACCAGCAAGGACGTGTCTCTCTCCATAGATTTTTGCATACTCAGCAAGAGATCTCAACGTTTAAAACACATGGTCACTCAAAAGAACGCACTGTGAGAATGGAATTAAGATAATACAGGCAGTCTAAAAATCCCAGGGTCACCGGAGCATATCTTATAAACCATGGGAAAGATGCATAGCGTTGGTCTGATTATTTCTTCTTATGTCAGAAGTGATACCCATCTGTATGCTGTGAGTCTTCTCAGAGCTCTACTGAGATAGCTTGTAGAGAGACGAGTGCTTAGACGGAACAGCTCCACTGAGTGCGAACGTAAGAAAAGAGAGCGTACCGCGGTGGAGTGACAGAGACGAGCACGCGGAGGATGAAGTCTGGGGTCTGGTCTCCGCTCATAAGAGTCCTGGAAGACTGTGAAAGAGACTAGGTGTTGTCTAGAAGAAAGGCGAGTAGCCGTACGGACATGTAATTGGGGGCTTGTGTGGCAAGTGCCCACTATGGCAGAGGAGAGACAGTCGGACAGGGCTGGAGTATATCAGAATGTGCGCTCAAAAGGGCAGGAGGGTTAGTGGAGGCCACTGAGAGCGTGAGAATTTATGCTCGGGATCATAGCTCTGTAGGGCACTCTAGGGGCCATCCTCAATTCAAATTTGCATAGGGCCAGGCCTCTTACTGGGTGGGCACGACTGACCAGCATAGGTCAGGCGCACTGTCATGGCCTCGTTTCTAGGACCCAACAAACCGGAAGTGACTTTACTAAGAAGTATCATCTGTCAATTAACCACACGAGGCACTCCCTTAAGTATAACCACCAGACTGCCCTATCCTCTCAGATAGGAATGAGTGAACGTGGTGGAGAAATGAGGTGCCGCCCCCGGGGGTGGATACTGTGCCTTCCATAGCTCTAGTCTCTATTCCAATTACCCAAAGAGTGATCTGACGGCCAGGATTCTGAGCACGTCCCATCGCAGTGGTGGTTGATAGGGTAACTCAGCACTGAAGTCCACTGGGTTTCCTTCTTCCACTATCCCTTGAAGTCTCACAGTCGCTCACAGGTAGCAACAGGGAGACTCTCAGGCTGTACCTCTTCACGCTCGCCCTTCCATCTTTTATGACTGCCATCTTTCCCAAGTATGTTCAAGAGTATGGAGGTCAGACCTGAGCCAAGGGCCACCTGCACACCTCTTTTACTGTGGTTATTCCACAGCGCTTCACTCCTGCCCTGGAGTGTGAGTTTGAGCTCTCTCTGGTGCTAGCAAAGAATCCTATTGACAGAGCTTTTTACTCTGATTTCCTAAGCGTTGCATTTCTTCAGGGCTCCTGTGCTGACCGGATAAGAGCGAAAATCATGCTGAGGACCACTACTGCCAGTGCTCTGCACACGGCGCACTTCTCCTTCTTCTATTGGGGCATCATCTCCTCTTTCAGCCACGTGATCCAGCTCTCGTGACAAAAGAGCCTAACACAAGAGGCTACAGGGAGGAGAAGAGATTGATCGCTCGAAAATCCTTATCGTACTGCCACCCTGACGGAGTGTGGTCAGGCGACGCAGGAAAAGCTCATCCGAGAAGCGCAAGACCCATACTCCCAGGTCGCAGACTGCCATATCTAATGGAGCAGCTGAGCCAGCCATGAACGAGGAACTCATCAGGAAAGCGAGTCATGGTGACCCGCCCCAGACTCGCACACTAGCTTTAACCTTTGCTAAGCCACAAATTGGAGAAAGAGAAACCTGGAGTTCTAGATAGTAGTCTGGACTCTGTGCTCAATAAGTCTCCACCCCACCAAGTGACACGACTCTCTTCCGTGCGAGAGTTTAGCACATATATAATGTCTTCTCCTCACATAAGCTACAGTATTAGAAGGGGCAGAGTGTGTCAAATGCCTGAGCGCTACGTGGCGAGACAGTTTGCACTCAATCCACCCAATCCATCTGTCTGTACTGTGCTGTGTCTAGTACACTGTCTCTCTCTCTATCTCTCTCCAACTTGGATACTAATTCTCTTTACGGAGTAGACAACTTCTGCTCACAACTTCTTAGCAACGGCAGGGAGGTCTGAGAGCATTAAGACGACAGAGGGAAGTCAACAAGTTCAAATAGCGAATAATCTACCAACCGTACCAGAAGTCCATGGGAAGCTGATCCGTTACCTAAAGATCTGGCTGAGATGCGAGTAAAAGTATCATTGTGAAGAAACTCCCTGCGAGGAGGAAAACCCCCATGGACATTGGAGAAAACACGAAACTCTGAACAAGTCGCAACGGCTCAGAGAGCTAACACCTGCCACGCTTATCTTATTCACATCATCTTACCAGTGGAAAACTAGGCTTTTGGCTCTCCCCGACTTGCCCGTACACTAGGTGTCGTCATTAGGCGATCGAGATAACTCCATACCCATTCCAGCAAAAATCCCACATTTGACGCACCAACATGAGAAAAAAGGATAAAATAGACACAAAAAAATGTATAAAATATTGAGTTGATAACGGCCTTGTTGTTTAAATCTAAGCCACAATATCTTGCGATGATGTGTAGTCTATAGTAATAATTGAATTAGGAATAGAGACTATTGCTCTCAACTTCAGTCAACCACCATTTAATCCAAATACCAAATACACACCAGAGAATAAAGAAAGAAAGAAAAAGAATAATAAAGATGGTAAATATGCTATCGACTTCCGATTTCAGATGACCATCTCGACGATTATTCTATTGATAGTTTGTGGGGCGGTGCAGCCCCGAGGAGACTATGGGGCAGGCCTCCCATATGGTGTAGAGGTCTATTGACCACCTCAAGATCATTCTTACTCAATTTGATCCCGGGGAAACTGAAGTGAACCAGTCTGGCAGCCAGGGACCAAGAGATGGAGATCCGTGCCCTTAAATGCATTGATACGTCCAAAGATTCCATGAGTAACTTCAGAGAGTCCGTGCACGTCCCTCTCATGTGGCTTCCCAAACCACTGATGCTTCTCTCCACGTCATTAAAATGTAGCCAAGCGCGTAGGGGTTGAAGCCATCTCTTATATTATGGGAAGTTTGGGGTGCATCTCTTGAGATTGTGTCATCCGCTCTTGCTAGCGTATTTGTATCTGCGAGAACACTTCCTCTCGGTTGACGTCAAATGTCAGCGAGTGGACGAATTTAGGTTGCATCTACCACGATGGACTTATCACGCTTGTACTAGATCCCACTTCTGCCGTGGGCTTGTCCTCATTGTCCTCCACGCCACACTTCCAATAGCTCTGTCCGTCTTCTCGTCTCAGGAAATGAACTCGATGACATCCTGCCATTCCTGGCTCCTTCATGCCACCCGGACATTCGAGCACTACTATGAGGCGAGACCTTTGGCTGCTATTGGAAGGATAGGGAAGGCCAGGAAGTCACCGGCATCAGAAGAGAGAGTGGCATAGCCAGGTCTGGACAGACGGGGAAGGAGGGTCGTCCATGCCGGAGGAGAATAACGAATGACCGTCCATACACAGACGACGAACGATGCAATCATCAAAGGGGCCAGACCATTACTCTACATAGCATTCCCCTCCTTTCTCTTTCATGGTCTGAAGACTGTGTGAAGCCAGGAGGTGACGTGATAGGCTCTGACATCCTTTCAGCATTGCCTCTTCCTGTCCTGCCTGCTGGTCACTAGTTCCCGAATGGAGATGTCTTGTGTAATCCCTCCATGGCTGCCATAGTCTCCTGGGCTGCGCCACAAACTATCATGAAGTGAGCATCTGAAAACATCATACATATTACCACAACTCTGGAGGTCAAATGTCAGCAGGGTCCTGCTGTCAGGGTTGGAGAAATCCTTCCTCGCTTCCTCCCACATCCTGGAGTGTTTAAGCGTTTCAATCATTTTCTTTCCTTCTCTTTGATAATGTGGATTCAATATATGACCCAAGACATGTTAAGCAAACACTTTTCCACTGAATTATAAACCCAGCCCCTTTCAGTTTCTATTTCCAGATGGGGTCTCCAGAGTCTCACTGACTTACTCAGGCACTGCCTTGAACTCACTCTGTAGCTCTGGCTGATTTTGAACTTGTGACCTTCCTGCCTTAATCTCCCCTGCGGCTAGAATGACAGGCTTGTACCGTTCTACTAAGCTCCTCTTACGATAGATTACAGTCTGTCCAACATACAAAAATAGCACTTCAAGGAAATACAGAGTTGTATTTATTTTATGTGTGTGTTTGCCTGCATGTATGTTTGTGCACTATGTGAGTGCAGTTCCTGCAGAGGCCAGAAGGGGGCACTGGATGATTTTCTCACAACTGTAGTTATAGGTGGTTGAGCACTACCATGGGAGTACTAGAAACTGAACATAGGTCCTTCACGAGAACAACCAGTGCTCTTAACCACTGAGCCATCTCCATGTTCTGCCTCAGCACCCTTGGGACTTCAGACTGTGCTATGCTTTGTGTTGAAAGGATGTTCTGTGAACTCCAATCTCTGCCTAGAAGGTATGTTGGCACCCATTTCTCTCTAGCTGGGACAAGCGAAAAAGTCTCCACACACACTGTCAAACATCTCCTGCTCCATGCATCCCTGTGCACCCACCCCAGGTGGAGATGACTAGAAGAAGTCATAAAGGGTAGGAGATCTTAATTTAAAAGTTATAAAACAGGGTCTCATGTAGCCCAGGCTAGCTTCAAAAGTGTAGCCCAGGATGGCCGTGAACTCTGGATTCTCTGGTCTTCACCAGAGCTGGGATAGCAGGCATGTGCCACCAGGCCCGGCTTTGTGATACTTCCCTCATGGGGTGGTGGGGTCGTTTCCTCGAAATTGCTAGCGTCTTGACGAGAAGCCAGGCTTGGCTTCCCTCGGGTCCTGCCTCTGTGCACCTGGGACCCATGGGTGGCCTCCTTTACCTGGAGGGGAAAGTCAGCTCTCCTCCGTAGATCAAGACAAGGCATTCGGGGAACAAAGCCTGTGCTCTGGCATGCCCCGCCTGGAGCCCTGCACCCTTCACATCCTGGAAGTCTCTAATGGCCTGGTTGGTTCCACCCAGTTCTTGAACTGGGTGTGTGGTTTCAGAAGGAAGACTGAAAGGCTGTGGCCAGCGTCATCTAGAAGAAATTTAAAAACCAGCGTGTGGGCTTTAAAAGGGAAGGGAAGATTGTGGAGGGACCTTCCAAAGCTTCCCGCGTGCCCAGCATGAAGTGTGCTTACTCCTGGCGGGGGCTTCCCAGGGAAGAACCTGCAGCCAGCTGGAAGTGGCAATGGAACACTCTCTGAGTCACAGGCGGATGGGATGATGACCCTTCTCAGGGTCGGTAGAACTTTCTATCCGGGACCAACCTTGTCCCTGCCTACCTTCAGCTTGACTTTAAAGCTCTAGTGTGGCTGCAGCAAGGAGCCCCTGTGTTCCTGGACCCTGCTTTGGGGTCTGGGTTTACTCTATGACACAAAGCACTCAGGTTGTAGGACAGATATTTGCCGAGCCAGGAAGCTGTCCTTCTAGTGTGTCTTTAAAGCTTCAGGTCTGTAATCCATGTCCTGGAAGAGGAGAGAGGCAAACCCCTGGAGCTCAGTAGCTAGTCAGCCTAGCCTATTGGTGAGTTCCAGGTCAGGAGAGATCCTGTCTCAAAAAACCAAGGTGGAGAGTGGTTGAGGAACAGCATCAGACATTGTCTCTGGCCTCTACTTACATGCATTACATGCACACATACCAACACACACACACACACACACACACACACACACACACACACACATGCGAATAATTTAGAGCAAATAAAGATGACATAAAAATAACAGTTTAAAATATTTAAACTAGTGACTTTTAGCACATTTCATGTGGTACCAGAAGTACCTCGACTTCATTCAGAACATAAGCAAACTCCAAAGGAAGCCTTTTGCCTAGATTCATCATTCTGGTTCCCCTCTCCGTGGACCCTTAACAACCCTTCAACTGTGTCTTTGGACTACGGATTTGCTGGTCCTAGAGTCCACGTGGGCTATGACTGGCTGCTGTCACTCAGTGTGACCTTTCCAGGCTTCTCCATGTCATAGCATGGGCCAGCATTTCCTTCCTTTTCATGGGGAGATAATATTCCAGCCTGTGAACCGATCGCATTTTCTTAATCCATTTGCTCATTGGTGGACACAGGGTTGTTTCTACCTCTTGACTTCTGCAAATATTCATGTTTCTCAAGGCTAGGGAGAGTCTGTGGCCTCAGCATATTGCACTAATGAATGATTAGCACAACAGTCTTTGAGAGGGCCCCCCACCTTTGTCTCCCTGTCGCCTGGCATGTACCTGTGTGTGTGTGTGTGTGTGTGTGTGTGTGTGTGTGTGGTTTGCCTGTGCCTATGTGTGTGTATGTGTTTGCCTGTGCATGTGCATGTGCGTGGGATGCCAGAGGTTGTCCTCGGATGTCTTCATCAAAGGCTCTCCACCTTAGGTAACACTCCCACCCGGAAAGCCTTAACTTGCTCACACTTGGTGCTATTTAGGGCGAGATTCACAGCTTCCTAGAATTAGAGGAGATTTACCTTTAACTTTTATTTTTACTCTAAAGCGTCACGTATTTATTATTGCACATATGTGTGCATGTCCTGTGCTTGTGCACGCAGTGTGCCATGACACCCACGTGGAGGCCAGAGGATAATTTTGTGAGTCTCTCCTAACTTTACATGGGTCCTGGGTAGAGCTGGGTCATCAGCCTTGCACAGAAAAGTGGTCTCAGCCATGTTTTTTTGACCACTGAGAAAAGCCCCAGGCTGCTCTCAAATTCATGATCCTCCTGCTTCCGCTTTGCAGGTTCTGGGAGTACAGGTGTCCACCACGCCCAGCTCGATTGCACCTTTGGAGGGCCAGCCTCTCAGCCTGCCACACAGGGCAGGCGCCCTCCTACCTCGACTTCTGTGCCAAGCCTACGAGGCAGCTGCTGCCTTTGCTGTCTGAGAGATGGGGAGCTTGAGATCATGGAATTTTCCTAGTTTCTCGGTTTTCCTCAGGCAGCTGATACCTGCACCTGGGCCTTCCCATGACCCCCAAAGACTATCTTTGGAGGAGACAGCAGGGTCCACCGTCTTATTTATACAGCACCAAGGAATCCATCCTGTTCCTCAGATACTTGGGCATTTTTATCTGCAAAATGAAAATCAAACCTTTCCCGACCCAGTCGACTGAAATCGGGTCATTTCCACACAACTTCTTGGAGTGTATTATGTGTTTTGCAGGAGCATGGGGTTATTTTTACCTAAAGTGGGTTCACTGGGATGTCTGTACATCAGCCATGACTTGGCTGAGCACCGTGAGTGAGATGCCAAATACTTCTAGAAATCCTCAGGGGCTCAGAGCAAATGTTTACCAGAGATACAAAGGAGGTTCTGATGTGGGTGTATTTTAAAATAGCCCCTGTCTGAGAAGTTATACCTGGGAACCAGGTCCAGAGGAGGACAGCAGGAGACGTGGAACAATTTCAGATTGAAAGGGAGTAAGGAGAATGGGTTTTTCTTTATGATGCTTGGTTCTTTGCAAGCTCCCAAGCATCAGTGTGTGTGTGTGGTGTGTGTGTGTGTGTGTGTGTGTGTTGTGTGTGTGTGTTGTGTGTGTGTTACATGTGCATGCGCTCACAATTGCACCCTTCCCTGCTTTTGTCTGTACTTTCTTTCATTTCTATAATAGACAAAGGGTGGTTTGGAGAATATACACAGATAAGCAGTAAAATGACTCCAAGAAAAGAAAATCGACATCTTCATCAAAATTGATTTTTTTTTGACCGGACAGGTCTCTACTCTGCACACATCCTGTATTTGTAAAATCTAGATCAGGAGTGGAAAATAGGCTCGCTCCGAGTGTAGCTCCCTCTGCTGCGCCATGGCAGACATCACTAATCAATCACTGTGACCCAAGCACTTCAGACAGCCAGTACAGTCAATGAACTCTATCTATTGCCTCTGTGCTTGTTGATAAGCCTAGAACATATATTTCACAGCATTAATTAACTCCCTTAATCTGAAAGACTTTGCCCCTGCTGTTTGTAGCCAAGCAGAAGCAGCTCATTAGCCTTCTTAACAATGTCTGATGTTTTTGCAACATGGTAATACCAGCTACTAATTACACATTCTGCAGCAAATTCTCTGCCCTGAGTTCTCACAAAAGTTAGTTTCTGAGGTAAATGATGCCCCTCAAATAATAAGCTGAGGAAATCCCCTCCAGGGGGCTTGTTCCTTCAGCTTATTATGGTGCTTGTTACAGCATTTAGTGTTGGAAGGATTGGGGACACCAAAGTTGTGATTAGCCTCATGAACAGACTTACAATGTCAGTGAGGCTGTCAAGGTGACCAGAAACACAACAATATGTGTGTGTATGTGTGTGTGTGTGTGTGTGTGTGTGTGTGTGTGTGTGTGTGTGTGTGCATATGCACATGTATGTGAAGTCCTAATGCTCATGTAGGAAATCCCCCTCAATCACACTCCCACCTTATTCCACTTCTAGGTCTCTCAATCAAACCCAGAGCTCACTGATGCAGCTGGTCTGGCTAACCAGTTTGCTCAGAGAATCCTATCTCTGCTCCCAAGACGTCTAGCACAGGTGAGTCATCACATGGGATCAGAACTCTGGGCTGCCTGCTTGTGCACCAGCTGCTTTTAAACCACTGAGCCAACCCTTAAGACCCTGGGTTGCATTTTAAATATGAAAGATCGCTCAGCCATGTGGCGGTATAGAGGTGTGATCCTCAGGAGGTTGAGGCAGGGAGAGTTAGGGGCCAGAAACATCAAGGGCTGGGTGTGAAGCTCAGTGGTAGGGTGCCTGCCAAGCACACAGGACCCTGGTTTTGTTTGCAGCAACACACACAGACACAAGATCAAGGAGGATCTGGCTTCCGAGCCTCTTCTCTCCCCAGTATATTCCCCAGCCTTTGCCTGGCTTGGTACATGGTAACTTCTGCTGTGGATGAGCAAACTAAAAGATGGATGCAGCTCAGAATTGTTTAACCCAGTTGCATTTTTTTCCTCCAATGTAGTGAGTGTCTATTTCCCAGGAACCGCCATGATTGTCTCACTTCAGCAGACGGTGGTGTGTGTCCTTGGCCTCAGTTCCTCCCATCTTGCCTCTAGTCTCTTGGAAGTAAATTATGACCCCCCAAAACAAAAATTACATCATTTTAATTATTTTCAAATTCCTTGTTGTTGGCGTTATTTAAGAGAGGGTCCTATGTCGCCCAGGCTAGCCTAGAACTTACTTTGTAGCAGAGGATAATGATGTGGAATATTAGTTGAAGATGGGTTACATTTGTTTTACGCTGCGGAACACTTGCTGAATGATGCAGAGATGGTTTGCGTTCTGTTATGTTGCATTTTGTTTAACTCTGAAGCTGTGCTACGGTGCCTTCCTAAGACACCTGATTGGTCTAATAAAGAGCTGAACGGCCAATCGCTAGGCAAGAGAAAGGACAGGTAGGGTTGGAAGGCAGTGGTGTGCACAAATAAAATATCACCACATTTGCGAGGCAGAGAGAATAAAGAGAAGGAGAAGTGG
>NW_023504690.1:0-45654 GCF_004664715.2 Peromyscus leucopus | reverse complement strand
CACCCTTTGTACAGTAGGAGCATATTGCTAATAGATCATTACATATGTATTATGATTGTTATTATTGTAATTATTATTATTAGTTGGGGGAGCCACAGTGTGTGTAGGAGTCAGAAGACAACCTTGGAGCTGGTTCTCTTTACCCTCCATGGGATCTAATTCAGGTTACGGGGTAAGGAGCAAGGACTTTAACCTACTGAATCAACCTTCTGTCTCATGTGTGTCTATCTTATAATGGAGATTGATGTAATAATTAATTTCCCCTTGTCTTCTGTATCCCACTCTCCTTCTGTGGGATGCTCTTATACAGACTACTGAAAGTCTGGCATTAGGAAATACCATCATGGGTGGTGGTGGCACACACCTTTAATCCCAGCACCCAGCTGGCAGAGGCAGGCAGATCTCGAAAAGTTCTAGGCCAACATGGTATTCAGAGTGAGTTCCAGAACAGCCAGAGCTACACAGAGAACCTTTGTCTTGAAACGACTCTGCAAATATGGAAATATCATATTCTATTTTATGGACACTTTAAGGAACATTCAAATCTACATTGGCCTCAGTCATTTGCCAGTTATCCTGTCCTGAATTAGGATTCTACATCTGTCAGTCACTAAAATTCAGAAAAGCCGGACTGTTACACCTCCCCCATTAATACACTGTCTAGCTGCTTTAGTTCTTCGGCAGGTCCACGCCCAGCAAATTCAGCCATCTCATCTAACAGGAACCAACTCTAATTCTAAACTGCCTGAAATAAAATCATTTTTTAACTTACTGTCTAGCACCCAGCATCTCCATCTTCTCTTGGTAATCAGTGTGGCTTTCTTGTGAAAATTAATAGATTATCCAATTGCTAAAGCTCCTTCTAGTCTTAATTAAACACAGTCCAACCATGTACATAGGTGTTTATCTGGATATTCTCACCTGTGTGAGGTCAGAGGTCAACATCAGGTTCACAGCAGTACCCACAGTCAACCTGAATGCTAGTTTCACTAAAAATTGAAAAATGTTCTTTAGAATACAGTACAATTATCAATTGTGTCTCAATGTCTTATCAGTCGTTCTGTGTTACACAGAGACTCAGTGCTCTGCACCCAGATAAGAACTGTCTGACTGTGCCATGAGCCTCAGAAGCCGCTGTCTGGGGAAGCCCATTTCCACCACAAAGAGCCACTGAAAGAAGCTGCTCACTTGTATAATGAATGAAGGGAGCCTGGCACTTCAGGAAAAGAACCGACGATGTTAGTGGTAAGATTTGAGCTAATAAGTGAAACTTTGAATTGTGAATAATTTTTAATAATCCCCGGGGAGTTGAGAGTCAATACATGGAAAGAGTTTTCTGAAAGCCAAAGGTCATGTGTCACCATAAAAACAAATGCACATACCGCTGAAAGTGAACAGCAAGTGCAGAGACAAAGTCACAGGCTGCCGGTGGACTGACGTGCAGTAACAAATGTCCGCGAGAACACACCATGGGGAAGGACAAGTCGTCACTGGATGGTGCTGGGGCAAGCCTTGTTCATATGCAGTGTGAATCACATGAGACCTTCATTCCTCATCACGTAAAAATGGACTGAAGACGAAAGGCCAGACCTCAGGATGAACATTAGGATAAATCACTTCCCCTGGTGCACTGGTGCACTTTTTCCAAACCAGTGATTGTGCATTTTTTTTTTATTAAAAGCTCAACAATACAGACAATGGAATAAAATAAAAAATAGGCAAATACAAATCAGACTAAGAAAGCTTCAGAATCACAGAAACAACCAACACAGTGAGAGAAAGATGTCGGTTAGAAAACAGCCACAAAGGATGGATCTGACAGGGGTTAGTGATGAAAATATAAGAGGAATTGAAACATATCAATAGCATCAAAATGAGCAACAGAGTTAAATTGTGGGCAGAAGACCTGACAGTTCCAGAAGAAGATGCACAGATAGATGGCTGAGTCTGTAAAGAAAGTTTAACATCGAAGAGCTCCAGGCAATCATGACCCCAGGCTATGATACTCCACTCCAGTGACACTCCACTCCAACTAGAATGGATGCTCACAGGGGCTGATTGGCTTTGTATCCTGGCTGCTATACAGTGCTCAGTCAACATGGACATGGACTTGTCTCTCCAATGTCTGCATTTCCTCTGTCTGGACACATCTAGTGATGGGTTACTGTAACCCATGGCACAAACATTAAAGAGAGAAGAGCATCAGGAGCTAAGTGGGTAAGGTGCACATGACACATGTACAGTGATACTACATGGTTGTCAGAACAGTGAAACCTGAAATCTGCAGTCCCATGGATGAGCCTTGAGGATGTGAGGCTGAGTGAACTCACCAAGCACACGTTGATGCCAAATGATCTGTGTGCCTCACTCAGACCTGAGAGTTGATGGTGTAATACGAGAGTACAGTGGGATTCACAGAGTCTGGTGTACTTGGAGGGGAGATGGTCAGATCTGGGTCACAACTACACCACTGCCGTTAAGAGGAACATATTTAAAGAGACTTAATACACAGCAAGGCAACCACAACTGCTGATGATACAGTGTATTTGTGAAACATATAAAGGAGATGTGAGCTATGGACTCTCATAACATAATAACTGTGTTATGTAATAAAGTACAGAGTAGCAAGGTTTGACTATATCATAATAAACATACATACACACATACATGCATGCATACATATAAAGACATATACATACATGCACACATATACATACATGCATACACACATACATACATAAATCACACACTATCACACATATAAACACACTTATGCATATACACATAAACACACTCATACACATACAAACATATTCTTCAGAACCTTCATTTATCCATCATTTAAAACAAGCATACTTGAAATTTATGAAATAAACTACCAAAAAAAAATCCTGTCTGAGATAATCTCCATCATTTATACCAGTATTTTCTGAATTACAAACAGCTGACAGATACATCTTAAATAGGCAAAGACCCACTTGGAAGGCAGCACAGACCATACATTTTCACATAACTACACAGGTACATCTGCTGATCAATATCCTGATGTGTTGCGAGTAAGTCCCAAGGCAATGTCCTTCTTGGGTTGGTAAAATCAATAATTACCTGTCAGGACCAAACCAAAATGCTTTTCCAGTACTCTACTCAACCTACCCATTTGAGAATGGAGTAATCTCAGATATTTTAACTGAAAAATAAAACAAAACAAAACACCACTGTGAAATCTACCAGGAAAACAAAAAAGGTTTGAGATGCCTACTGTATTCTGCAAGTCATGAGCCAAAGAGAGTTTTTAAATTCAAGATATCATTACTTCAGATTTTCAAGTTTGAACATGTAGCATCTTTAGACAAAAAAGAACATCATGTCCCATGTGATGTTAACAAGCCAGTATCCTCTATTTTTCTGTTGCTTTGGTAAAACTAGCACCTCAGTTACTTCTCTGTGCCGGAGATATAATACCAAGACTGAAAGGATCTTACAGACAAAAGCGTCTGCCTTGGCTTATGGATCTAGAGGGATCAAAGTCCACCGTGATGGACAGGCATGGCAGCAAGCCGCAGGAGCAGCAAGCTGAGAGATCACATCTCTACTGCAAACAGGAAGTGGAGATGGAAACTAGAAGTGGGTCAGGGCTACAAACTCTCTAAGCCTTCCCCAAAGACTCTTCTACCAAAGCTCCACCTCCTAAAATTCCCAAAGTACGGGAGCTTGTGGGGGACATTTCTCATGCAAGTCACCACAACTAAAAAAGAAAACTAGTTAAGGCACACCCTTAACCAGGAGGCCTTTGGGAGTTTCAGAGGAACATAAGGGGATCCAGAGGCCAGTGGCCTGGAAAGCAGCAGATGTGACCCTGGTCGGGTGCAGTCCCTGTCCACTCACACAGTCACCCTATGTCAGACCACCCTTTATTCCCTCTGTTCTTTCCAGTTTCTGACAATCCTCATTTCATTTGTAGAGCAGAAGTAATTACTATTCTCTGTCCTTATTCAACTGATGGGTTTTCTTGGACTCACTCCTCGAAGGGGGAGCTGTGTTCTGATCTTGGTTCGTCTACCATGTTACTCAGCATAACAAGTTTGCAGCACCTACTGCATGCTGGGTAATAAATGAGACACTGAAATAAAAAGGATCAATATAACCAAGTCCCTGGTCATCATGAGGTCTAACTGAGACCCTACACTGCAAGTGTGCAAATAAAACAGATTTATACATTTTAATTAAAATTCATTAATTAATTGACATATTACAGAAGGCAGCCTTTGGAGTCATTCCTGCCCTGTCAAGCTTTAGCTTTGGAAGGCAGATTGAGAGACTGTGTCCTTTGGGCAAGTGTCCAGGGTGAGCAATATCAAAGGTACATCTCTCATGCGCATCCCAAAAGAATGCAGGCCAATCGTCCAACCCTCTCATCAAACAGAATGCCTGACGTTGTGACACTGGCCTGGGTGCCGAGCAAGCAGCCCAGACACCTATCAGGTCAGACAAATGCATGCTTTCAAATACATTCAAAAGTCTGCACCTGAACCGGGCGGTGGTGCCGCACGCCTTTAATCCCAGGTCTTGGGAGGCAGAGTCAGGCGGATCTCTGTGAGTTCGAGGTCAGCCTGGGCTACCAAGTGAGTCCTAGGAAAGGCGCAAAGCTACACAGAGAAACCCTGTCTCAAAAAAACAAAAACAAAACAAAAAAAGTCTGAGCCTGGAGTGGAACAACGTACAAGTCACCTTTGCCATCGATGCTTTATGTCTTCTCATAGCAGAATAATAGTAAACCAACTGAGCAAAATAAAAAAAAAAACTAGTTTAATTTACATATTGGAAAAACACAACAAAGAATAACATAAAATTTTACCTCCAAACTACTGCTTTCAGTATTCTTTGAGCATAACAAATAAAATATTTGCTTTAAATTTCAGGAGTGGCTGTAACTTGGGAACTCAAAGTTGGTTTACAATTTCTGCACTTTAGTATACAGAGGGTATCCTGATCCATGGCGAGTGTGCTCGCTCTCTCTCTCTCTGTCTCTATGTCTCTCTCTGTCTCTGTCTCTCCATCTCTGTCTCTGTCTCTCTGTCTCTCTATCTCTCTGTCTCTCTCTCTCTCTCTCTGTGTGTGTGTGTGTGTGTGTGTATACAAGAGAGAGAGAAACATGTGCAGTCATACAGGTACACACACACACAAGTCTTCAGAGCAATTCTCCCTTGGTTTGTCAATACAGAGGACCCTGGAGGTCTGAAAGAATATGTTTCATACTGATATTAACTGAGGTTAGAGTAAAGACATAGTGGGCATTTTGCTCCGCTTCCTAACAAAAGTTATTTGTAATAATAATTATTTTTAGTCTTCATGCCTGTTTCAGAGACATCACTGCCTGTTTCAGAGACATCACTGTTCGGCACATTTATGGCAAGCTAATCTTCCCCTACTGAATGGATAAATCACAGGCGTAATGGATCTTCTAATGGCACCCATGAGCATTCCTTCCAATGCTCTGCACTCCTCTAATAAAAGCAGTTGAGTGAAATAAACACCTAATCAGGTCATCTGCTTAACAAATTCAGCCATTATCCAGAGAGACTTAATTGCCAGCCTTCAGTAAATATTTTGGTGTTCAAACTAATCAAAGCTGTTCATCTCAGAAATAACTGCAGAGAAGAAAGTGAAAGATGGAATAAGCTCAAATCAAATAATGATTTAGTCATAAATCATGACCAGATCTAAGCCAAAGACCTCTGATGTTGAGATTGCTGAAGAAGTAAGCAGACATAAGGAACCAATTTAACTCTGAAGCCTCTCGGGCAAAGACATGCAAGGAAAAATTGAAATCCATTTACAATGACATCA
The DNA here is from genome assembly GCF_004664715.2 of Peromyscus leucopus. Lineage (NCBI taxonomy): Eukaryota > Metazoa > Chordata > Mammalia > Rodentia > Cricetidae > Peromyscus > Peromyscus leucopus. The sequence goes on along the minus strand of NW_023504690.1, from coordinate 39,807 downwards.
CCATTGGGAATTATATTTCTAATGAGCACTAATGCCCTCTGATCCCGTTCATAGGATGCAACAGCTAGCGATCAGAAAAAATAATAATCACAAAGAATTTCAAAAGATAACAATAAAAACAAGCCCTCAAAATGAAAGCATCCTTGGTCTCCCCCGAGGGGAAAGCAAGCAAATAAACATAGCAGCCCCCATTTCACCACCGCGTTGTGTTTGGAACTCTGCCAGGCATCAGAAACCACACTTGATCTTTTGAGTTTTTGGCTGAGGGGCAGAAGCTAGGACATCTCTGAGGGGAGTGGGAAGCAGGAGGAGGACTCAGAAAACATGCATCAAGCATTCTAGAAGATAGCCGAATCAGTTCTTGGTGACTTTCACACAGCCGAGAAAGGGAGGAGCCTAATGGAGAAGATGTCAATCAGGGATAGTAAGATGGGTGGAGGCCACAATCCAGCATGTGCCTGCTGGGGGATGGGCGTGGGACTTATTTGTGCCCAGAGTAGCCTTTCCCACCTGGAGACAGGACAAGAGCCTGCATCATCGCATAACAGCACATTTTCATCCCAAGAGTTGGAGTGGAACTTCAGATCTAACTGTTCACAGCTACCTGAGTCAGTGTAGGAAGAAAGAGAAGCATTTGCTCCTTGCCAGGAGGTAGTTTGTAAGCTTCTCAGGCAGAAGAAATCAGGAATCTCCACAAACTTGGCTCACCACGTTGAGATTACTCACTGTCTATAAAGAATCTGCCAAGCTTGCTGAGGATGGGGAGGTCAATGCCATCCTGATGTAAACTGCCACGCAGGCTCCAGCACAACCCAGCTCAGAAATATAACCCACTCAGAGATCTAGCAAAACTCTTCACCTTGGAACAGATTTCCTTACTGAGAGAGGTCTATGTGAGTACAGTGCCTCTGCTCACACGAATGGGCTTTAATTACTTCTGCAAATGGCAAGTGCTCTGTCAGTAACCTTACACTCATGGTTGCAATTAAGGAACATTCATTATTTTAAAAAAGTTCATTATTTATTGTAACCTGGATTATAGCTGCATTTTCCTGAAACTGTCAGTGTGTGACAATGTTTTCTAAGTTGTCCCTGTTTATAAACATAGCCATGAAAACACAGTTAAATCATAGAGAGTAATCACAATGACAAAGACATTTAGAAAAAGCCCACTCAGAGCAGATAATAAAGGAATCCAAGCTCTCACCTCTGCTCTCTGTGTCCTGGGAAAGGCAGATGACATCTCTATGGCATAAACATCCACCAGGTAGAGAAATGTTCCCTGCTCCCGGTCCAAAATGGCTGCAGTTTGAATGACACCAGTCTGCCGTCCAATGGTAAAGAGACGTCCAACAGTCTTTTCTTCACAGTGAACAGAAACGATGTAATATTCCACTGGAGCTTCTGACCCTCTGGGGCTAGCTGCTTCTATGGATATGACATTGGTACCAATGGGCTCCCCTTCCTTCAAGATGGTCATGTATTTGTTCTGTGTGAAAACCGGCCCATCGAGGCCCTGGAGGATGACGGTCAATTCCGTGGTTGACTTCCTCCTCTCTGGGCCCAGGTCTGTGGCTGATACTATGAAGTTGTAGATGAGCTGTGAAGGCACTAATGCAGAAGCCACACGAAGGTCTCCACTGTAGCGATCCACAGTGAAGGTTTCTGTGTCTCCATTGACTATTTCATACTCCACCTCACCATTAGCGCCTTCATCAGGGTCTGCAGCCATGATGGTAGTCAAGACAGAACCGATCATGGCTGAAGGATCTGCAGCCAGGGCTTTTTGTGATATAAACATCGGGACATTGTCATTGAGGTCTGTCACCAAAATGGTCACATTTTTCAAAGCATACCTCCTAGTTTCTATCGGCACAGCTTGGTCGTTGGCTTTTACTGTTAATTCAAAGAGATTGGCAAATTCCCGGTCTATCTCAGCACTGGTGTAGATGGTTCCTTTGACCTCATCTATGCTGAAGTGGTTGCCTCGGGGCATCTGTTGAATGATGGCGTAAGACAGCTGCCCATTGATATCCGCATCTGGGTCATGCGCTGTCACAGAAATGACAGATGTACCAAGAGGGATGTTCTCCACTATAGACTTAAAAATGTCTCCCGGAGGAAAGCTTGGGGGGTTGTCATTGAAGTCCCTCACATGAATCACCACTGACATTGTGGATGACCGAGGAGGTCGCCCTTGGTCTTTTGCTGTGATGTTTAATTTATATAGAGACTGTGTCTCAAAGTCCAACTTCTTGGCAAGAAAGATACTCCCAGTGTTTGGGCTAATACTAAAGGTCCCATGGTTGTTTGATCCTGTGATGGTGTAGTGTAAGTCTGCATTGACACCCGAGTCAGAATCAGTGGCAGTAACAGAGGACACCAGTTCACCAATCCTCATGTTTTCCAAGACATCCACAAATAGTGTTGACTTCGGGAACGAGGGCGTGTTGTCATTTTCATCCAAAATGTCAATACTTAGAGTACAGGTTGAGTTGAGGGAGATGGCCCCTGAATCCACTGCCTGGATGAGGAGGGAATAGGCCGGGGTCGCCTCATAGTCTAACTTACCTACAAGAGCCACCTGACCAGAGAACTTGTCTATGGTGAACTGTCTTTCTTCGTTTCCTTTGAGGATAGAGTAGTGAATGAGGCCGTTATTTCCTTCATCCACGTCTGAGGCAGACACCCGTAAGACCTGGGTCAGATTGGTCGCCGTCTCTGACACGGTAGCTTGGTAAAAGTCTTTTAGAAACTTGGGGGCATTGTCATTGATGTCCTTCATGTAGACATGCACGGTGGCCTGCTCCTTGAGAGGCTGAGGGAGGCCCTGATCTGTGGCTATCACTGTGAAGCTGAAGACTGCTGTCCCCTGCCTCCTCATGAGTGACTCCCTGTCAAACTTGTGAGTGTTGGTGAGTTCCCCAGTGACAGCATGCAACTCAAAATCAGGCTGTGCCACCTCAAAAGCATACCTTACCTCCCCATTAGGCCCGAAGTCTTTGTCCACCGCACTGACCTTGCCTACGAATGACCGGGCCCTCTGCTCCTCTTCGAAGTAGAATGTGTAATTGGTACTATTAAACAAAGGCCTGTTGTCATTCACATCTTCTAAAATCACAGTGACATTCACAGTAGCACTTAGGGGCTCCACTGCCCGGTCAGAGGCAACAACCAATAACACATATCTCTCCTGAAGTTCACGGTCCAATTCACTTTTGATGTACAACTGGCCATCTGGGAATATGCCAAAGGCATCCCCAGTATTCCCATCTGTGATAGTGTACGCTATTTCCCCATTTGCCCCAGAATCTTTATCAGAAGCTTGCACTTTAAAGAATCGAGAATTCACAGGCTCCGACTCAGAAAGTGTGACCTCATAGGAAATCTGGTCAAACACTGGTGGGTTGTCATTTACGTCATGGACATAAACTGTCAGAATGATGCTGGAGGAGAGCTGGGGGACACCCATATCAGAGGCCAAGATTTCTACCTGGTATGAGCCAGCGTGGACATCCAGTGGAGCCAGCAGACTGATGTTACCATTCTGCTCATTGATAGCGAACAGCTTCTTGGGGTTCTGCTTCAGGCTGTAGAGCACCCTGCCATTGACACCCTCATCAGGGTCCACGGCTTTGGCCTGGAAGATGCTATGTCCTGCCTGCCAGTTCTCCACTGCGTTTATGCTTTCTACTGCCTGGAGGAAGTGGGGAGCATTATCATTCAAGTCTTTCACTGTGATGTTAACCACGGTGTCTCCCCTTACTGCTCCCCCACTGGCCAGGACTCTCAGTTGATAAAAAGACTGCTCTTCCCTATCAATCACACTTGCTGTGGTCAGCTGCCCTGTGACAGGATTCATAGCAAACATACCTCTCTGGTCCCCAGTAGTGATGAGATAGCTAATGTTGGCATTGAGGTCCATGGTGGTGGCAGAAACACTGCCCACGTGGTACCCTAGGGCCACATTCTCAAAGACCACGAAGCTGTAAGCAGCCTGGCTGAATACAGGTGGGTTGTCTTGTGTATCTAACACCGTGACTGTTACTATGGCCTGGTTAGGAGACTGTAAATTGCCCCTGTCGGTGGCCACTATTTGCAGCTGGTAGGCTGTTTTCTCTTCTCTGTCTAGGGCCATTCTTGTAGAAATAACCCCGCTCTTAGCATTAATCTGAAACCTCGACCTGTCCCCAGCTGAGATACTGTACTGAACAGTTCCATTGGGACCCATGTCTGGGTCAGTAGCAGACACTGTGGTAACATAGCTACCTCCAGGCTCATTCTCCTGAATATGAGCAAAGTATTGGACTGGGTAGAACACAGGACTGTTGTCATTGATGTCCAGGAGACTGACGTTCACCTGAGCTGTGGATGACTGGGGAGGGGAGCCCAAGTCTGTCGCTAGAACCAATAGACAGTAGAAGGCTTGTTCCTCTCTGTCTAGGGAGGAGATAGCACTCAGCCTCCCAGATACAGGATCCAGGCGGAAGAGCCTTTGGTCACTCTCAGCCTCTTGCAGGGAGAAGCACACTGTCCCGTTGTCACTCAGATCCCCATCGGTTGCCCCTAGAATCAACAGCTCAGTCCCTGCTGGAGCGTTCTCAACTACAGACACCTCATAGCCTTCAGGCTGGCTAAACACGGGCTTTTCATCATTGACATCCAAGACAGTTACCACAAGCTGGGCATAGGACACCTTGGGGTGGACGCCCTGGTCTCGGGCACTGATATTCAGTACAATCTGGGAGGCAAGTTCACGGTCAAGGCCCTCCCCCCCCTCTCCCCCGCAGCACTGGTGGTCACTAGACCACTGTGCTCCCTAATGTGGAACCAGCCCAACCCATTTCCAGAGACGATGCTGTAGCGCAGGTTAACATTGAGACCAGAGTCACCGTCGGTGGCAGACACCCCACTCACATAGCTTTCCGGAGGCGCCTCCTCGCTCAGGTTCACTCTGTACACTTGCTGTGCAAAGACCTGAGGGTGATCATTGATGTCATTGACAAAGATCACCAAGCTGGCCACGGAGGAGCGCGCCTGAACCTCGGCGGTAGGGGGCGCCCCGGAGTTATCCGAGATGGAGACTGTAAGAAGGAATTCGCTCGTGGTCCAGGGCACTGGCCACCTTGATGAGACTCAGGTTGGGCACCTTGCTCCTCTGTACCTCAAAGTGGCTTTGCTCATTGCCCCCGAGAATCTGCACTGAGATGTTTCCATTGGCTGCCGGGGAGTCCGCATAGGTCACGGTGAGCAGAGCCACCACCATACCCACCTGCGCGTTCTCATCCACCAAAGCGTAGCGTGAGGTGGCGGGGAAGTAGCGAAACTTCACTACAGGGTCGTTGTCATTGACATCCAACAGCTGGATGATCGCTTCTGCGCGCCCAGTGAGCAAGGGCACGCCCTGGTCCGTGGCCTGCACTGTCAGCGAATACTGTCGCCGGGCCTCAAAGTCTAGCGGCTCTCTCACGGTGATGAGCCCTGTCTCCGAGTCCATCTGGAAGGGGGTTCCCTCATCCTGCAGCCGGTAACGGATGTCCGCATTGGTGCCCTCGTCTGCGTCGGCGGCCATCACCTGCAGGAAACTCCAGCCCACAGCAGCGTCCTCAGGCACCCCCGCCTGGTAATGGGAACTGCCAAACACCTGGGGATTGTCGTTAATGTCCTGTACAGTCACATTGACCTGAAGGTAACCCCGCCGCTTTGGCTCACCCTTGTCCTCCACCTCCACCAGGACCTGGTACTGAGGCTTGACCTCGAGGTCCAGGCCGCCCTTGGAGACCAGGTGCAGGAACGCTCCCTCGCCACTGGGGTTCAAGGTAATGTCCAGGCGAAAGCGACCCGCCTCATTGCCGTGGACGATGCGGTAGGAGCGGTGGTCCACGCCGTTGGAGCCGATGTCAGAGTACGTGGCAGTGTCCAGAATGACCTGACGCCCGCTGCCACTGTCCTCCTTGAAGATGACCACGATCGAGGGATCTGGGAAGACTGGGGCATTGTTGAGGTCACGCGCCAACACCCGCACCTCGGTAGGGTAGGTGGGCGCGCTGGAAAGGACCACCAGGTTGACCACGTCGCTGGGCAGGCTCTCGCGGTCGATGGTGGCTGTGGTGTACAGCGCTCCGGTGCTGCTGTTAATAGCGAACAGGGCGTGGCTTTCGCTGAGCCTGTAGGTGAAGCCGGGGCGCGTTGGGATGGTGCCCACCAGAGTCCCTGGGGGCTGCTCTTCCATCACCTGGAACACCTGACGCTGTTCGGCCGCTTGCACCCAGGCCGGGCCTGGGAGCAGAGACAACAACCCCCAGACTCGCAGCAGCTGGCAAAGGGATGGAGAGAGTAGCGGGAGCCACCTGCAGCCTGGAGCCAGGTCTGCGGCCAAGTTCATGGTCCTGGTTTCCAGGTACCGCGAGAGGAAGAGAAACAAGGTGAAGGAAACGGGCTGATCCGGAGGGCTTCTGAGTGGCGCCAGTAAAAAGCCAGTTTGGCTGGAGATCTCTGCAGTTTAGAAGAGTGAGCGAGGGGCAGTTGCCCAGGAGAAGGGTCCTGGTGGCCGGGGAGAAACGCAGTGCAGGGAAGGGTGAGGCGACAAGAGGCGGGGCATCCCTGGGCTCTCCCGAGAAAGTTTCCAGGCCTCCAGACACTTGGATTGGAATCCCGAGTCTGAGCGTCCTGACTGCGAATAGGAGTTGCTAGAGGCGGCCTGGATTTCAGGGACCTGAGGAGTCACTCACTGTAAGCATGTCTCTCCAAAAACTTTAGAACTTACCCAGAGCGTGACGCCAAACAGGACAGAGCCAAGGGCCGCAAAGCCCCTGCACCCCAGAGACAGAGCGGGGACACCGGGAGAACCCGAAACTGGTGGTGCAGACTCTTCTTAGATCTCGCTCCGGGGGAGCTGGGGAGGTCGTCTCTGGATCAGGCACCCTCGCGGAGGCAGCAGGGGCACCGTGTCTCCAACAGCGCTCAGCTCCGTCCCCTCGCGGGTAACTCAGGCTGCCTCTGCGCCAGCCGCTGCTTGGAGCCCGAAGTCCAGCCCAAGCTGCCGCAGGCGCTGCTCTGCATCCTTCACCTCCGCGCCGGCATCGATTGTACATCCACAGAGCGCGGGTTCCCCTTCCTCCTCCGCGTCGCGGGGGTCGGGCAGCAGCAGCAGCGCAGCAGCAGCGCTGGTTCCCCGAGTCCCCTCCCCTCACCATGCCAGGGGCTCTTCCCCAGGCGTTAGCGTGCACCAGCGCCCCCGGGAGCGCCTCGCCCTGGTCCTGGGATCTGTGCTTTTATTGTCCTGGATCAGTTTCACTTTGTAATCCGCTAGGCTTTGTGTTTGGGTAGGGGTGGGTCCCTCCTTCGCGGTCCCCGCGGACGATGGGGACTCAGAGGTGCGGTGCAGCTGCACGGGGCGCCGGGTGGGCGCGCTCCTCCACAGCTAGGGCTCAGAGGTGGCACCACGGCGGATCTGGAGCCCAGGCGAGTCCCCCGCTGCCTCTCCGGGTCCCTGGCACTCTCCCCGCCCCTTCCCCGCTGCGCGCACACACGCACTCACACACACGCGCGCACACACGGAGGGGGGAGGGCTGTCCGCGATCGCGAGCAGGACTGAGAAACTTTGCTCGCCCCTCGATGCTCCCGGACTCCAGTGGCCGCCACTCCCCTGTTCTGGTCCTGTCACCCGCGGGCCCTGCCCCGCTACAGCCCATTGGCCACAGCCCCGCCAGGCATCCCCGCCAGCCTCGCCTCCTGCCGCCACTGGCTGGGGCGACGCTCGTCACTGCGGCCTCCGAGGCTGTGGGCGGGCGGTGGGCGAGCCCCGCGGCAGAGGCGCAAAGAAGGGGCGACCACCCCCCAACTCCTTTCTATTTATTTATTTTCCCTTTTGGTCAAACCTTGGCCGGTGTCGGCGCAATCACAGCAAGAGGCAGCGGCGGAATAGATGGGGGTGGGGTCAGGTTTGGAAATAAATAAGTTTAGTGGCCGGAGCTGGGGGTGCCATTAGGCTGTTAGGCTGGTAATAACTCGGTGGAGGGGGTCGAGGGAAATGAAAGAAAGGCTGGGGGCGAGGGTCTGTTAACGCGGGAGGAAGGATTAGGCAAAGCCTGTCTGGGAATGCGCGCCGCTGCTGAGCTTTAACCATTTCGTGCCCTAGCCAGGGGCAGTGCCCGAGCGAGCTTCTGCCCACTGGACTCCGCAGAACCCCAGTTCTTCCCTACTCGTGAACCTGGGTCCCAAGCTGCTGTCCCTCGGGACTAGGGGACATCGAGGCCTCGGTGCCTGCAGACCTCCAACTTCTCAAAGGAAGAGAGGGGCACGCCTGTACCCGCAGCTTGGTTAGTCTCACAGCTGGAATCCGGTCTACAGATCAGTCCCGAGGCTTCAGCTGAAACAATGGCAGCTTCTGCGGGGACAGTTTCCTCTTACAAACCCAGTTTGGAATTTTGACCCCCGGTGGGCCCCCTCCCCCGCCCAACATTTTCTAGCCAAAGGAAATCTAATAACGTTTGGTTTCGGTTTTGCTCTGGGGGGCGGAAGGAGGGGGGAGAATAGCTGTAAGAAAATAGAAATAAATGAAATGAAGTTTAAATTTAATTTTTTTTAAAGAGTCACACATTACCGACTGAGCACAGATGATTCCCCTGCCTCATCTTATTTGTGTGGTGCGCGCGAGGTTTCTTTAAAAGAAAAATAAAACGTGACTAGGAATCGGGTCAATAATTTTCCCCTTTAAGGGAACCAACTTGCAAAATATGAATTGAAGCCAAACAATGCAAATATAGGGCATATGTCATACAATTTTGCCACAGGAATCCCTCCAAACCTCAAACTTTCTGCGCCCAGAGATTGTTTAAGCGCGGGCCAACACTGCCCCCTGTTGTTTACAGCTAGTCTTGCCGCGACAGTGGCTGGTTTCGTGCTTTAAATTAAATGCAGACTGGGAGGATCTGGTTACAGAGCTAATTCCTCCTTCTTGCCAAGGGATGGGGGCAAAGAAAAGGATCTGCAAGGATCTCCTACTGCCTTTGCTTGTGTGAGGTCAGAAAACAATCAAAAGCGATAGAGAAGACAGCACACTCAAGTCTTGAATGCAAACCGCCTGTAACCTAAATGGAGGAAGGATGGAGTCTGATTCTAAAACCATCGCCAATTCCTTTGTTTAGTTAGAACATTCGCTCCTGTCTCTTCCACACCTATAGCGTGATGGGTGAATTGGACGCAGACCAGAGAGTTAGTTATCTCTATTGCTGCATTTTTCAGACTACATAACTATTGAACGCCTATCATTAACCTCCCCTCCCGCTAAAAAACAAAAAAAAAAAAAACACGCTTTTAAGACCGTCAACATTATTTTATCACTGCCAACTCTTTACCCCTTAATGCCATTATTTTGTTGTAATTCAGCCAAGAAATATTTGTAGATTAAAGTTGGATCTACAAGTTAATACAAGTCGTGGCTGTGAGTGCGAAGATTGTGGAAGACGTTTTTTTCCTAATCCTGCGCGGTTCAATACTCGGACACGTAAGAACGGGAAGAAATCACTGGGATATATTTAGGGGAGATGGTAGGGTTTTGCTGGTTTGCCTGGCGTCTGTTTGGAGAACATGTGAGAAGCCTTCACAGCTCGACAGGATGGAATTAACATCTTTTGACGGTGAATTTAGTTTGGGAAAACAGGTAATTTAATTCATTCTGTGAAATGAACTGTTTACTCTGTGAAATAAGTGTATAGTCTTCATTTTACGAAATAAAGCAATACAAAAAATGGGTCATATTCAGACCCCAAATATTTGTTTGGAAAATTCCGAGAGAAGATTTCCACAAATTATTTAAGCAACGATACGGTTAGTTAAACTAACTTTGCATAATGATATAATCTACTCATTTGTAGATAATTCTATACAAAACTACAATTTTGTATGCTTAGTATGTAATTTAAAAAGAAATACAGAGAATGTCTAGTATAAAACATGAAATGAAGCTTTTGTTACGTTTTATTTTCATTGTCTCCCTTAGATTTCTAGAGCTGTGTTAACATAGTACACTATCATAAATATATGTGTACAATTTTTCTTCCTCCTGGTAGGAAGATGGCTTGCTCACTGGGTAAAGGCATTGCCAGGGACGCTTGACCACCTCGGTTCTACCCCCAGAACCTATTTAAAAGCCAGGCAGAGCAGCACAATTGTCTGTAACCCTGGCGACCCCTACTGGGAGATAGGAGGCATACACAGGAGAATCCATGGAAACCAGGCCAAGCACCTTGAAGAATGCAGTGTTTAAAAGAAGCAGACAGGAGCAAGGTGGGAAGAGTGGACAGGCACCCAGGATGATATTCCCAGACCTCCCAAGGTGGGAAGAGTAGGCAGGCACCCAGATGATATTCTCAGACCTCCCAAGGTGGGAAGAGTAGTCAGGCACCCACATGTCCTATGACCTCCTGCATCCTTACACAAGCACACACAAGCACATCGCTCTAACATACATACAAAAGAAACATTATTCTTCTTGTAAAAGTGAAAGAAAGGCACAAGGTCATTGTATACATGAAATATATTTTAAAACCATGAAACACACTCATAAGTAGCTGTCAAATGTAATGAAGGAAGATATAAGGGACATTTCTAGCTGTACATTTTCTCTTGTCTTCCAGCAAACCCAAACAAATATAGTTTATTTTTTCTACCCATCTTAATTATTTTTCCTATCTTAATTATTTATGAAAATGGTGTTAAAGTCAGAGTTTTAAACAAAAATGAAATTAGAAGCCAACTAGGAACCATGCTGGTTAGCTCTTGTCAACTGGACACAAGCTTGAGTTGCTGAGGAAGGAGGAAGTTGCCTCCTTTGAGTGGGTCTGTGTCATGTCTGTGGGTCAGTTTCTCGATAAATATTTGATGCATAAGTTGAGCCACCCCTGAGCAGGTGGTCCTGGGCTATGTAAGAAAGCAGGCTGAGCAAGCTGTGGGAACAAGCCGGTCAGCAGCATTCCCCACTGATTCCCATCCATGGTCCTGTTTAGGTTCCTGCCCCAACCTGCCTCAGTGATGGACTGTGATGGGGATGTGTAAACCAAACAAACACTTTCCTCCCCGATTCAGTTTTGGTCTGTGCTTCATCGGAATAAGTGACTAGAACATGTGGTTCTCAGGGAGAAGTCATTCGCCAATGCCAGTGGGTAATAAGGACACACATTTGTGCCCAAGCATGCGAGGCATCAGAGAATACAAGTCATTGAACTTCATAGCTATATTGAGACAAGTGATTTTCTGGTGCTCTGCTATGTTCTGAACACACTCTTGCAACCATTTAATTTGGTATCCAACAACAACAATTAGTTGGACCACGCTCCTCAGTTTCTAATGCATCTGCAGCTGGGGCTAAATCTCTTCCTACCTTCCTCCAATTATCTTTCTCCTCTTCTCTTCCCTTCTTTTACATTTCCTCTCTGAATCCAGTCTTCCTCTAGTGAAGACCGTCAACGAGGCTGGATCTAGAATTATTGGTGAGAGAAACCTCTGAGCATGTCTGTGAGGAATGTCTGGTTTAACTGAGGTGGGAAAACCCACCCTGAGTGTGGGGGGCACCATCTCATGAGCTGGGCTTCTGGACCAAATAGAATGAAGAACTCAGCTGAACATCATCCCTCGCTGCTCTGCTGTCTGGCTGCAGATGTGGCGTGACCTGCTGCCTCCTACTCCTGTGGCTGTGATGAGTCTGGTCCTCAGACTGGGAGCCAAATTAAACTCTCCCTTAAACAGCATCATCCCACAGCAACAAGCCAGTTTCCCACAGCAACAAGATAAGGGACTAAGATGAAGCCCCTCCCCCACATCATTTCTTCTCTTTCTCTCCTCTGATTTTTGTTCTTTTCTATTCTGGTTTAAATGTCCAATGTGGCCAAGTGTTCGAGCACGTGGTGCTCACTCTGTTTGAGAAAGATGTGGAAATGAAGGAAGTGGTGTCTAGATGGATAAAGTGGGTCACTAGAGGCGGTCCATGGGGCTTTGTAACCCCCTGCACATATTCCCTCTCAGCTTCCCGAGTGTGGATGCAGCCAGTCTCTGGCTCCTACCATCATGCCTTCCCACCTTCATTGAACAATCACCTCAAGTTACTCCTTGTCAAGCATTTGGTCACAGCAACATGAAAAGTAACCAACACATGGACTGCCCGTCTGCTCCCAACCTCCAGGCCCACCGTGCCCTCTCTCCCCTTCCCTCCACACTGGCCACTGCACTCCTTACTCCGCTCATTCACTCTGCACTCCTCCTTATCACTCAAGCTCACCACACCTCACTCCCCAGAGGCAGCTGCCTCAGTCAAAGACTGTTCCTGAGTGGTCTTGCAAAAGTCCACTTTAGCTGTGCTACAGTTTTAGCTGAGGCACATGACATTGTGCTCCGCATGCAGTTCCCCCTGCTGCCTGTTGTACCACATCCCCACCTTTCTATTCATCCCTTCACTGCTGCTCTGACTTTGGCACTTTGCTCTGTCTGTACCTACAGTGGCTAAGCCACCCCATTGTACAGTCAGACAACAGCTTACCTCCAGGTCCCTAGCATCACAAAGAACTGTGCATTTTTTTGTCTGTGTTTGTTTCCTTTTTGTTATGTTCTCAATGTTTAGTTCAGTTTTTCATGATTTTTTTTTACATTTTCTCATATGCATATTGAAAGCTATTAATTTTCCTCAAGGTGCTGCATTGGCCTACCCATAATTAGACAAGTACTTTATGCAAATGAGAACAAAGAAACTAAGACAGCTAAAGACAAAAATTGTGTCCACCTGCATAGATATGACTAAGAACTAAATATTAGAGGAGTTTAAATATCTTCTAGATCAAAGTCTAGTTCAAGTTCTACTAAGTTCAATTCTGTGAAACTTAAATTCCCCAGGCAGAAGTTAGCAAAGTTACTCCTACTTCTGAAAGGGTCCCCCCTCAAAATCTCATTTCCTACCAACACAGCTCTTACCTAGCAAGCCTCTTACTTAGCTGTGAGCTTCCTGCATTGATGAGGAGTCCCTTACTATGACACCTTATTCTGCAGAGATGTCCCCATCCACTTCCATATCTGGTTTATAAGGATATACAAAGCCTTTTTAAGACTCTCTCATTCCCAAACAGTGTGTTTGTCCTAGAAATCTGCTCTGACACACAAAGCCAGTCTTCTTGAATCCACTGTGGTGGAGTTTTCTCCTGTCTTTTTCCCCCATCTTATTTTCTGCATCCTGACAATTTAAGATTCTGTTTGTCATGATGTTATCATTTGCCTTTGTTTGTTCAATTTTTCAACTGTTTAAAAAATAATTATATCTTACCTAGAACTTTCAGTCTGTTCCTATGTAGTATGGTCAATTACTTTTGTATTTGTATACTATGTATGATGCTTTTCTGCCTCTGGGATAAATACCATGATCAAGGAAACTTAGAAAATAGTCTATTTTGACTTGTAGCTTCTGAGAGAGTCTATAATGGCAAGGAGGCATGGCGTCAGAAGCAGGCAGCCAGCTGATCACTTCTTTAACTACACATGGGAAGCTGACAACAGGAAGTGGAGCCAGTTATAAACTCACAAAGCCCACCTTCTGTGACATACTTCTGTCAGCACAGCAACACCTCCTAAAGGCTCCACACCCTCCCCAAACTGCACCATAAGCTGGGGCTCAAGTGTTCAAATACATGAACTTTGAGTACAGTTTTCATTAACACTGCCATGTGTCCTTCACGGTTCTAGTTCTTCTGTTTTATGGAACTTTGCAGGCGGGTTTAGGTACCCGCCAGCTTAGGAAGGAGAGGGCGTGGAGCCACCCAGGCCTTTGGAGTTTGCCCCACGTGAGCGCCAGATATTGGAGAAATTATTTTGGCCACTCCACGTAGTTAAAAGGATATTTATTTAATGGCGTAACTCACAAATTAAGTAATGGGTAGGTCGCAGGGTCTGGGGAAGGTGTAACGCAGTCCAGCGGTGTTCTCCGGAGCTCTGCACAGTCAACCTCCACCGGTCAGCATCTCGGCACCAAGCGAGCACACAGAGAGAGTGCTGGCCCATCCAGCTCTGGGGTCCCCAGGCGCCTCCCCTCGCCCCACCTCGTAGGCGTGACAGTTGCCAGAGTCTCAATGGGGGTTGGAACTTCCAGATCCAAGCTGGAATGGCTACCCACTACAATTAATCTTGCTTTTTATAAAGTGTTATTTTTCTTAAGATTCTAGTAAGTTTGTCAGATGAGTCAGAGTTAAGCTGCTTCTTTAATTTGTGTTGAGCAGAGGCCCATGGTCAGGCTGTAGTCTAAGATTAAACATAATATTTTTATATAAGCAACAAGATATTAATATTTTGGAATTTAAAATTTGATTATACTGATTATTGTTGCTTTCATAGTGCAACAAAAAAAATGTGACCAATTGATTATGACCATGCTCTGATAAAACTTTATTTATAAAGACAAGAAGAAGGAGCCAATCTGGCCACATATTATCCCTTGCTGGCTCTTGCTTCAGGACACAAAAAGTTCCTTGCAGAGAATCCTACCCAGAAGTGCAGCTGCATGTCTTTTGTAAGCTTAATTTAAAATAAAGATTTTTTTGCAATTTTAATGAAATGTTTGCCTACATGTATGTATGTGTATTATGTGGACCATGTGAATGTAGTGCCCAGGAAGGCCAGAAGAGGGCATCAGATCCCCTGGAACTGGAGTTGCAGACAGTTGTGCTCCACAGTTTTGCTGGGAACCCAACATAGGTCTCAGCATGAGCCTTAACCACTGAGCCATCTGTTCAGCCCCTGAAAGCTTAATTTTAAGCTGTTTTCACTCCCTTAAGATATCCATCCTTTCTCATCTTTTATACAAACCTCTTGTTTTTAGTTTTTCACTTGTATTATCTATTATCATCTTCATGTATATATACATAATCATGTTTATAACACACACACACACACACACACACTTATGTGTGCCTTTGCCTATATAAACAATAAGCAATGTTATGTATGTGTACCCCTCTTAGTCAAGCTAGCATTTAATTTAAAAAGACTACATGAAGCTGTCATTTTCTGTAAATAAATATAAAACTGCATGATGGAAACTAGAATCTTATTTTTTAATGTCACACTTATGGGAAAAACCAAATGAAGGGTTTGCTTCAAAATTCTTCATAATACCATATGAGTGACGGCGTGAGCAAACCCACTGCAATGGAAATTCCTTACACTGAATGTGAGCCTCCTTCTCTGAGTGTTGTGGCGGTCACCACAAGCTAGTAATTACTGCCCAGGATGTGGAGAAACTTCTCAGTTCAACAATTGTTTGGAAAATTCCACCATTTTGTTGAAACATATGTCAAAAACTGGTCATGTTTTTGTCTTTATTATCTAGACGCCTCCTACCTATCTTCAATCTCAAATAATTAATGCATGTGATGGTTAACAAGCCTGTGTCTTCTAGCATGAACATTAGGATGCACAGCACAGTGGATATGTTACTGGGCTAGAGAACAAAAAATGATATGTACGTGTAATTAACTCAATGTGAGTGTTTGTGATAACAGGTAAGTGATGTGATCAGCTGAACACGTGGGCATGTCAGAAATGTAGAAAAATATAATGGAGATTTTATCAACATGAGAATGGGCAACTGGAAGAACCCAGTAGGAGAGTCCATCCGAGAGAGTGTAGAGCCCCTGTCTAGTACCGAGAGTCCATCTGAGAGGGCGGAGAAACCCTGTCCACCACCGAGGGTTCATCTGAGAGGATGCAGAGTCCTTGCCCACCGCCCACAGCTGGCGTCCCATTTTAAATTAAGGTAGGATGGGAGCTACTGCAAGATAACCTGTTTTAGGTTTTCACTGAAGTAAGTGTTCCTGGTTGTAACAATAATTCAGCATAAATGGTTCCCCACTGAACAGCGTCTCATTACATGAAAGGGCCAGAAATCATAACTTGCTCCTTTTATGCTCATTAAAGAAATGTCTAGGCTCCCTTGTTGTTGCAGATGATGCTGAAGCATCCTCATTCATGCTCCTAAGACTGGTGCTTCAAAGTCACTGTGTATTTGGGTGTTTGAAAAGACATGGAGACACAGCAGAGAACAAAAAACAGACCACTTCTCGGTTTGTTTAGCCAAAATAAAGAAGTTTCCTTTAAAGAATGCATATATCAAAATCACTCAATTATTAAAAAACGAAATCACTCAATGATTGAAATAAATTCCAATTTATTACCGCTTGCTTAGAGGTTTTGTAAAATAATATATATCTATGTACAATAGAAACTGACGTGTATCACAGCTTTCTCAGAAAGAGAACTAAATGCATTAGCAGGTAGCTTTCTTAACTCCTGAGCTGTCTAAAGAGACAAAAGAGGTGGCTTCATGGTTATGTTATTTATATTTTATTCTCTCATGAATTATTTGTGGTGTTCACCAATGGAAGCAATTGGGGTCTCAAAGATACATTCTTTGTTATTTTGCTTGGATATAACTGCTGTTAAATCTATGTGTTAAATATACATTTCTTCTAAATTTGTAATTCAGTTTGCTGCTACCCAGAGGCTGAAGGAGGACACAGAAAACTATAATTATAGGTTGTTGGGTTGTTTTTGTTTGGTTGGTTTCTTTTTCCCTGCTTGTCTTAAATGAGCGGCACTAGTTGGTACCACATCACAGGAAAGAGACAATTCTGTTTTCTCCATATCTAACATGATGCTTGGAATTCAGATAGTATTGAGTAAAAGTCTCCCTTCCTTCCAGGAGAGCTAAAGTTTTACAAAGCCTGGCTAGAAAAGATAAGTGAAACCAAGACTTCCACCCTCCAATTTAAAGCAGTGTCTTTCAAAGTCACCACTGCTCAGGGATGCTTCCAGACAGCTCAGAGGAGGGTTTCAGAAAGTCTGTTTGTAAGTTCAAAGCACTGTGGTGGGTTACTGTGGCTTGACATTTGCCATCTGTTCACATCTTGCATTTCTAGACACTGTTTTCTGACACTCTCACCCCCGTGCCTTTTTGTGAATAGTTCTACTTACAGCCACTCACATGGATTTGTCAGGAAAATTGCATGAGAAACCATAAGCCATCTCCCTCTGCCACTTGGCAGAGCTGTGGATGCTGGACCACCATGCTTAGGGCCCAGCTTGCGTCTGCTGTCAGTGACCCTGGTGCCTTGTGTTCATGAGTCACGTTACTTTCCTAAGTCCAGCGGGACTTCAGTTCCTCACCTGGATGATTTGGGCTCACAGAACCAGATAAAGGAGAGGTTTATACAACCAGGCATTTAAGAATGATTCCATTTTTATTTCTTTGGGGAGGAGAATCGTCTGTCCCATAGCAGAACCTTCTATGTCCTTCCATAACACTGTATCCTCCTTCCACTGAAAGAGGTCTGAGGGTGCTGTGTGACAAGCATAATTCATAAAAATCAATCCTAAATGATAGTGCTTGATCAAGACATGATGCTCTTTAGTAAAGAATAATAATAGCTCATATGCATCCAAGTATTTAGCACAACGCATTGAAATAAAAAATAAAAATAAAAAAGCTCAGAGCTTGGTGTGTTGGGAGAGGTCATTCCCAGGGCTGAACCATTTCTAAGAGCTCATGGTGTTCAGCCTTTGTACAGGAAAGAGTGTATTAGCTGAAGGACTTCTCCAGAACAGTCCAGAGAGCTCTTGTCTTACTGAACCTAAGGTGTCTTAATTCTTTGTTTATTGGAAGTGCTTCTTGGCCCCACTTCTTTTCACTGCATCCTTCATCACCAAGTCTGGGAATAAACGCAGCAAACACGCATTTTGAGAAGAAAATGAGCTGTGATTTTGGTTGGAAGCAGTAATTTCTCAATAGCAGAGCATATTAACCCCTTCTTCTGCCCTGTTCATAAACTCATAAGAAAACCTAATCCAAGCCTGCTGTGTATCCCACACTATAGGGACCCAAGGACATTGCCCTTCATACTTATGGCACCAGGGAGAGAGAAAGAGACAAAGAGACAGAGAGAGACTGGGGGGGGAGATTTTGATAATGAATCAAGTAGATCCTGGAAATAAAGATTTCAACAAATCAAACTAAAACAAAAACTGTTTGGCAATTGGCTTCAGCCCATTTTAAAAAAAAGAAAAATAAAAGAGAAAATAAATATAATAAAAAAGAAAACTTACCTTCAAGAGAATGTGGAGGGGGGACTGGAAATATGGCTCAGGGATTAAGAGCACTGGCTGCTCTTCCAAAGATGCTGAGATTGATTCCCAGCACCCACATGGTGACTCCCAACCATCTATAAAGAGATCGGGTGCCCTCTTCTGGCCTGCAGACATACATGCAGGCAGAACACTGTATAAATGATAAATAAATATATCTTGAGAGAGAGAGAGAGAGAGAGAGAGAGAGAGAGAGAGAGAGAGAGCATCTAAGGATCTAAGGACTTAAGGATACAGTCAACAATAATCATACGACGTCATGGAATGCCCAAAGGAGAAGGGGGAAAATGTTGGAAGGAAAGGCCAGGTATATATGTTGGATGTCATAATAGCAAGTTTTTTTTCTAAGCCAGGAAAAGATGCTGCAGTCAAACCATGAATATGCAAAAAAAGAATTAATCTTCAGAGCTTTGTGAATTACTAAGCTCCATTAAAACAAAACAAAAAAAAAAATGGAACTTCTCAAGAGAAACAAGAACAGAAGGAAATATGGGCCACCAAACAAGCTTGGAAATTAACACTTGTGGGAGTCTGTATCCAGAAGTGAGAGACAGGGAACCAGTGTCATGAAAGCATGGATTCTACGATGAAGGCAGCTACACAGAGAACACACTGTGAAAATTAAGATAGTAGAGTGTTGAGGCAGCCCTGTAGGCTGGTAGATTTGAATGCTTAGCCATCAGAGAGGAAAATTGGGAAGGATAAAGAGGTGTGGCTTTGTTAGAGGAACTATGTCACCAGGGGTGGGTTCTGAGGTTTCAAAAGCCCACATCAGACCCAATGTCTCTGTCTCTTATCTCTTCCTGTCTCTCTGCCTCTCTTTATCTCTCTCTGCCTGCTGCCTGTGGATCAGGATGGTAAAGCTCTCAGCTACTGATTTAACACCATGCTTGTCTACTTCCTGCCATGATGATAATGGACTAACCCTCTAAAACTGTAAGCAAGCCTCCACTTAATTACTTTCTTTTATAAGAGTTGCCTTGATGGCGGAGACAAGCAGACACAGGTAGACCTGTGGCAGTGGCCCGCGGAGGTGGACGGGTCCAGCGGCAGTGGCCGACAGGGACATTTAGGCCCGGGCGGCAGCTGGCAGAGACATTCAGGCCCAGCAGCGGCCCACAGAGATGGACAGGCCCTGCGGTGGAGATGAGCAGACAGAGGTGGATGGGACCAGCAGTGGGTGCCGACAGAGACATTCAGGCCTGGCGGCGGCCCACAGAGGTGGATAGGCCACGAGTCGGAGACAGGAGGGCTGCAGGTCGGCGACTCGAGGAGGTTGAAGGGCCCGGTGGCAGCGGCCTACAGGGACATATAGGCCCAGCGGTAACCGGTGGAGACATACAGGCCCGGTGGCAGTTCGCAGAGGTGGATGGGCCCGGCAGCAGTGACAAGCAGAGGTGGGTAGGCCCGCGGTGGCAGCCAGCAGAGACATACAGGCCCATTGGCCGCCCGTAGAGGTGGACAGACCCAGCGGCAGCTGACAGGGACATACAGCCCCAGCGGAGGAGACAAGTGGACACAGGTGGGCCTGTGGCGGCGGGCCACAGGGGTGGACAGGCCCGGGGACAGAGAGGAGCGGACGCAGCTTGGAACGGGGATGCCCCTGGCTCCAACACCTGGGGAGGGGGCTATCTCCGTGGGTCGGAACCAGGGCGAGTCTGGGCACTCTGTCTGGGGACAACCCAGGGCCCAACTGCTGATCCTGTGAAACCCAACAACTTGTAGGTGTTGGTGAGACTACCCTGCTCAGCTGAAACCCATCTGGGAGAGGATTCAGATGCCTACAGTTTGAAGTCTGAAGAAACAAGATCAGCTGAGGAGTTGACAAATGAACAAAACGTGACCTGGGAACACAGAAGAAGGCGCTACCCAGTCACCAAAACAGATCACCAGAATCATAAGTATATAATTCACCGACTAAAATCAGCTGTCCCTGAAGAAACAGCCCAATAGCACCAATTTAACCAAGAACACCTACTAAACCAAGACTAAAAATTAGAACAAGAGAGGCACTCTCAAACACAGACACCACCTGCACTGCACAGAGGAAAAGATGAGTAGACGCCAGTGCAAAAATACAGGCAAAAACATAAAGATCTATATGGCAACATCAGAACCTAGTGATTCTACACCTGCAAGACCTAAACATACCATGACAGAAGAAACAGAAGAGATCAACCCTAAAAATGACTTTAAGAAGATGATAGAGGCCCTTAAAGAAGAAATAAAACATTCCCTCAATGAGGAAATAAAAACTTTCCTTAAAGAGGAAATGAAAAACTACCTTAAAGAGGAAATAAAAACTTTCCTTAAAGAGGAAATGAAAAAACTCTCTTAAAGAGGAAATAAAAACTTCCCTTAAAGAGGAAATGAAAAACTCCATTAAAGAGGAAATAAAAAACTCCCTTAAAGAAATGGAAGAAAAAACGAACAAAAAATGGGAAGAAATGAAATCAAGCCAAGAAAAAGCAATTAAACAGATGAAAGAAACATTCCAAGATCTGAAAAATGAATTTGAGACAATAAAGAAAACACATGCTGAGGGAATGCTGGAAATAGAAATCCTGACAAAACGAACAGGAACTACAGAAACAAGCATAACCAACCGATTGCAAGAGATGGAACAGAGAATCTCTGACACTGAAGACACGATAGAGAAAATAGATTCGTCAGTCAAAGAAAACACTAAAGACAAAAAAGTTGTAACACAAAACGTCCAGGAAATTTGGGACACCATGAAAAGACCAAACCTAAGAATAATAGGGATAGAAGAAGGAGAAGAATACTAACTCAAAGGCACAGAAAATATATTCAACAAAATCATAGAAGAAAACTTTCCTAACCTAAAGAAAAATACATATGAAGATACAAGAAGCTTACAGAACACCGAATAGGCTGGATCCCAAAAAAAAGTCCCCTCGCCACATAATAATCAAAACACTAAACACACAGAACAAAGAAAAAATATTAAGAGCCACAAAGGAAAAAGACCAAGTAACATATAAAGGTAAACCCATCAGAATAACACCAGACTACTCAATAGAGACTATGAAAGCTAGAAGATCATGGACAAATCTCATGCAGACACTAAGAGACCACGGATGCCAACCCAGACTATTATACCCAGCAAAACTCTTAATCACCATAGGTGGGGTAAACAAAATATTCCAGGATAAAACCAGATTTAATCAATACCTGTCTACAAGCCCAGCCCTACAGAAAGCACTAGAAGGTAAAATTCAACCCAAAGAACCTAAACACATCCATGAAAAATCAAGCAATAGATAATCCCACACCAACATACACCACAGAAGAAACAAGCTGGTGTAGCTATCCTAATATCTAGAGAAAAAGGATGTTTCAGAAGAGAAGAAGTCTTGTGGCAATGTCTCAGTGGTCCAGGTAACTACCAGAACTCGGAAAAGTTGGTAGAACTTGGGATTGACTGGGAGGCCAAAGATTTAAAAAGCAGAAGATTCTCTCAAGACACAAGTTGTGTGATAATAGTGTGTTTTGGGTATGTGTGTGTGAATGAGAATTTGTAAATGTTGAATTCTAGGCTTTGACAATCATTGTCTGTGCAGATTAAGCTGCAAGTATTTATGCTTTAAAACTTAAATTATAAAGCTAGTTACATCTTTCTAACAACTAGTTTTAATGTTTATGAGCATATTTTACCTACATTACCTTTTCAGGATGTTGAGAAAGATGCATCACAAGCACAGGCTGGAGGCTGGGGCTAGATGGTTTTGAGGAAGAGGTCTTGGTGGACTCTTTCATAGATCAAAGGGAAGCAATGCCTTCTGGGAAATGAGCTAAGTTTTAATCTAGTCTTTAAGATTAGAAGTCAAAAACAAAAATATTAAGGAAAGGAAAACCTAATTGATCTTTGAAGTATTGTTATGTGGAATTGAGTGGGACTTTTGAGGCCTTTCTTCCAGAAAACAAGGACTTGGTTGTCAGGCCTATATTAGGCCTAAACCTTGGTGCCATGTAGTTGTACTTAAATCATTTCAATGGAAAGTGTCTTAGTGATTGGAACTTCTAGTGCAGTTTGGAGTTCTTCCATTTGAAAAATGTGATATTTGCATGGGATTGTTTGAATCTTGTTTTCTAGTCCCTCCCCATCACCACCCTCATAGTCTGAAGGTAGATTTTTCTCTTGATAAAGGAACAAAAAAGGTGAACATCTTGTTTGTAAATAGGTATCTAGTAACTAGTGGTAAACTTGAAATGGTAGAATTCTTTAAAGCCTAATTCTAGATAGCCTCAAGAAAATGTATCTTAATTACTTTTGAACCTGTATTCACCTTGTTTTTTTCAAATATCTTAAGTTATATTTTCTTTTTCAGAGCTGCTTCTTATTTGGGGCTATTTTTTTTTTAATTGAGACGTAATTCATAAAAGGGTATATTGCTTTGATGAGACTTTTTACAACTGTGGTTGGATGTCTTTCTTTAGTCTTCCAAGAAGGGCCATTTTACTTTTTTAGAGTTACTTTTAAAAGTCATGAGGTCAACAACTTGGACTACTATGCATGTAAGTGATAATGCAAATTAAAGCCCAAGTTGACCTCCAGCAGCAGCAGTTCATTCTATATTGACAGTGAGAGAACACTTTGCCTGTTAGGATACTGTTACTTGTGGACTGAAATGCTGAAGAAACCCCTCTCCCTATTTTGTTTTTTTGCAAAAATCAAGGTATATTCTAGGGTTTCCTGGTTGACCTCAACAGATAAACTGAGATGATAGTCTTAGTTCAGAAATGATCTGAATGTAGATTTACAGTCTACGTGTACAGCTGGCTAAGTGAGATCGCTTTCACAGTTCTGCATGTATCCCATTGGCTCCCCATTAGTCACTGAACTCTTAAAACTGGTATTGTAACATTATCACAATGTTTTGCGCCAATTTTATAAACTTTACAGTGCAATATGTGTTCCTTTTCCGAGGCAAACCAAAGGTATATTTCTCAAGGTTCTGCTGCTATCAGCAGCGTTGATGGAGGATTTTTTATACATTTGTAATAGATAGAAATAAACCAGAAAAAAAGAAGAAAAAAAATGGTGGAGGAAAAGGTGAACACTGCAAGAATACTCAAAAGGGCTGAGAGTTGCAAACGCCAAGAATGGCTTTGCATAGTAAATGGAATAGAACAGCTCTGAACTATAGCTTACTTTTCCTGGTTTGGTCTGACAGAATGATTGAATGCTTTTGTACAAAAATCAGAGCCTTAAAAACAAGGATTTGGTGAGAATGTAAAATGGTGTGCCACTTTGGCAAAACAGTTTGGTGATTGGTCAAAATGCAAAACATTGTTACTCTGTTACTCAATAATTCTACCCTTAGGAATATATCCTCAAACTACTGAAAATGTGCACCTATGAAACATGTACATGAAGGTTTACAGCAGTGTGTTGCTAATAGTAAAAAAGTTAAAACAACTCAAATAGCTATCAAATACTGGAGAGAAATAAAATGTGGCTTATTCATACAATAGAATATTATTAAGACATAAAAATGAATGAGAAACTGACAGATTAAATGACTTTGGTGAACCTTCATAATTTCATTTGTAGATCTTTCCATTTCTAATTTATAAATATATTTGGGGTTATAAATTATAACTGTACTGCCTCCTGTCAACATTGTATACTTCTATTTGATGATTTCTGTGTCAAACATTATATGGAAATGTTTCCAAGTATTTTCTGTATTAACTGTGAATGAATAGAACAAAATAAATTGCCTGTGAAGGAAAAAAATGAAAGAAAAAAAAAGAGTTGCCTTGATAGTGGTGTCTTTTCATATCAATACAACAGTAACTAAACATACAGTAAGCCATTAAATGTAAAGGAATACAAAAGATAGCTAAGGCCAATATAGCTTTATTTATTAGCCAATGGGAGCAACACATATTCACAGTAAACAGAAAGACATCCCACAGTGCTTTACCTTTTCTGTCTGATCAAAAAGGAAGGTTTTCATTTTAATATAGTAAAATAATATGTAACAAAATAGTTATCAAGCAAGAATTACAGTTACAATATCTAGTCTATTTGTATTTGGCAAAATTAAAGAAAATATTTTATCATCTATTCTATATTTGTGAGTCTGAAATTTCATATCTAATTTACCTTTTACCATAACTAAGAAAAAGTATAATTATAACTATCTAGTCTTCAGCTCCATCCAAGACCCCAGAAGCATATAAGATTACCTGAGTAAACAGGAAGTACATTATAAGCAACTTCCAAAATTCTGGAAATAACAAGAGGTATCTGGTTGCCTGGACAGTCACCCAAAGTTCCTCTGCAATGTTGGGGCATCCATTTTCAGCCTATAGGCCTAGAGTCCCTCCCACAGCAATAAATGGAATAAATTCTCCAATTAGACAATATAGATTATGTTGATAAGTTACTAAGCATAGCCATGAAATATCAACCTCAAATTACCACAGGCTTGTCAGACATCTACAGGACAATCTGTGGGCCAGCTGAGAGACATCTCTAGAGAGAGTCATATGTTAGCCCACAAATCTTAATAAACTTTGAAACTTGAAATCACGTCCTGTATCTTTTCTGATCGTAATAAAATAGAATGAGAAGTCAACAATGAAAGGTATTTTATGAATCACACAATGTCTGGACCGAGGCTACACACTGTGAAGTCAGGGGAGATTTCAAATGTTCTCAGAACACCAAGAGGAAAAGGGAAGCAAAGCATACCAAAGGTGTAGGTGGAGAAGCAGCGGTGCCGAGGGACCAGCGCCTGTGTCTACAGTGAAGAAGTAGAAACAGAAACAGACCCGGTGAGTGGCTTGCTGATGCATTTCAAGGAATTAGGAAAAGCAAGAACCAAATCCAAAATCAGCAGGCAGGAAGAGATAGGACAGATCAAACAGGGGACAGAGTGAGCAGAGCCTTCGATGTGTGTGAAAAGAATAAGAAAATAAAGTCGGCTTTTCGAAAAGATAAAGAAAAGGGACACACTTTTAGTAGACCAATAAAGACTGAAAGGAAAAATGCAAACCAATACAACTAAAGACAGGAATGGAGACCCTGTCACAGAACCACAAATGTTATGGTTGTTGTTACAGCATTTATATGATAACAAATGAGGAGAACTGGCTTAGGAAGACAGATCGGTGTGTCAAGTACTTGCCACACTGATCTGAGTTAAGTCCTTAGACAGGCCATGGTGGTGTTCATTCACAATCTAGCTGTGGGGATGTAGAATCAAACAGATTCCTGGGGCTCATTGTCTGTACAGCCCAGCCCCCTTGGTGAGGCCCAGGCCAGTGAACATTGTGTTCAAAACTAATTATTTCAAAGGTGGATATTACCTAAGGAATGACACCAAGCCTGGTCTCTGACTTACTATGCACATACACACCACACATGAACACCGAAAATGTTCGCCCACACACATCTGCATATGGGCACACACACACCAATTAGAAAGTATGAAAAAAAAAGGAAAGAATTTTAGAATGTGTATGGCCTACAAAAATTGAATTATCAGGACATAAATAGATCAGTAATGGATAAACAGATTGAAGAAATAGTGAAAAGTCTCCCTAGAAAAGGTACAGTCCAGACGACTTCACAGGTGATTGATACCAAACTCTTAAAGAGCTAATGACAGTTTTTCTAAGGCTGCACCACAGAACTAGGAGTGAAGAAAATTTATCAAAAACATTCTATGAAGCCCATATTACCCTGGCCAAGTCCAGACAAGGACACAAAGTATGAAAACTACAGGGTCCCCGATGGACTCAGATGCAAATGTTCTCAGTGAAAGACCAGCAAACAGCAAGCCTGGTTATGGTGGTATTATATTTGTACTGAAATGTGATTTTCATTGTATGTTAATAAATAAAGTTGCCCGGGGGTCAGAGCTATTAGAGCCATAGCAAGAGCGTGGTGGTGGTGGTGGTGGTGGTGGTGGTGGTGGTGGTGGTGGTGGTGCACACCTTTAATCCCAGCACTTGGTAGAAGAGCTAGGTAGATCTCTGTGTGTTCAGGGATACAGCCAGCATTAGAGACATACGCCTTTAAGACCTGGAGGACTGTACTTACAGGCAGTGACGAGGCAGTCATGTGTTTGGGGTTTACAACCAATGAGAAGGCAGAACAGAAAGACTATTTAAAGACATACACACAGGAAGTAGCTCTCTTCCGGGGAGCTAGATGTACTGCAGGAGGAAGGGTAAGATTTTATCTCTGAGCGCTGACCTCTCGGCTTTCTCTTTTACATTGGTTCTGTGTTTCTTATTTAATAAGACGGTTGGTTACATCTACACCTGGGTGGCTACACCTTTAACCCCAGCACTCAGGAAGCAGAGACAGGCAGAGCTCTCAGAGTTCAAAGCCAGCCTGCACTACAAGGAGAGTTCCAGGCTAGGCAGGGCTACCTAGAGAAAGCCTGTCTACAAAACAAAACAACCACAACAAAGAAAAACCAAAACCAAGAGGGTTGGAGACATGGCTCCATGGTTGAGAGCACCAGTTGCTCTTGCAGGGGACCAGGCTTCAGTTCCCAGTAGCCACATGGAGGCTTACAACCTTCTCTAACTCTAGTTCCTTGAGAATCAATGCCCACTCCTGGCTTCTTTGGGCACTGGGCATGCACATGGTGCACATACAGACATGCAGGCAAATGCGCAAACACATACAATAAAAATGAACCTTTTGCCGGGCGGTGATGGTGCACGCTTTTAATCCCAGCACTTGGGAGGCAGAGGCAGGTGGATCTCTGTGAGTTCGAGGCCAGCCTGGGCTACCAAGTGAGTTCCAGGAAAGGCGCAAAGCTACATAGAGAAACCCTGTCTCGAAAAACAAAAAACAAAACAAAACAAAAAAAAATGGTAAAAAAGTTTGACAAACAGGACCCGCTGTGTTTTTATGCTGTTGTCTGGCTGTCCCTG
The DNA here is from genome assembly GCF_004664715.2 of Peromyscus leucopus. Lineage (NCBI taxonomy): Eukaryota > Metazoa > Chordata > Mammalia > Rodentia > Cricetidae > Peromyscus > Peromyscus leucopus. The sequence goes on along the minus strand of NW_023504690.1, from coordinate 12,705 downwards.
TTTGCTGTTCCTACTTAGTCTTAAATTTTCTGTGTCTCTTAGCATTTCAACTGAGTACGTACATGTTTCCATCTTCTCTCCTTGCATGTTTTCCATGTTTTATTCTAGAGTTTACAGTATTCACTATAAATAATGCAAATCCACTTTCAAATAGCACCAGGATGATTTCTTGAGAGCATAATTTTTTTCATATAAAAATCTTCCTAGTCCTTTTGTATTATGATGCAGCCATTTCCTTTATCAATTTTAAGTACAGACGTAAGCATACGTGAATGCATACTTACATAGATAAAATGTCATTCCTTTTATTATTGTGCATAAACATGTATCATAGCTAAGAATAAAAAACAAGTACTTATTTTACCTTCATTCAATCTACATTTTTGTCCTGTGTAGGTGCACATGTGTACAGCGTTGAGGAGGCCAGAAGAGAATATCAGATCCACTGGAGCTGGGGTCACAGTGGTTGTGAGCCACCATGTGGGTGTTTGGATTTAAACTCTAGTCCTCACCAAGGACAGCTAGTGCCCCTAACCACGAAGCCATCTTTGCAGCATGACAATCTGCATTTCTGACCTACATCCTTTTTGTTTTTTCCTAACAAATTTTTAAATAAAGTTTTCAATTTAATCTTGGAACACTTCATACACATACATAATATATCTTAATGTTACTCCCTTCATTTCTTCAATTCCTAGCCCTCTCTTGGACCACCAACCTGTCTCCTTCTAAACTGCCTGTCCACTTTTTATGTTTAATATAGTAACAGCCTCTGTGGTGGCTTACATAAAATGACCCCCATAGGTCCATAGTGAGTAGCACTATTGGGAGGTATGATCTTGTTGGAGTAGATGTGGCCTTGTTGGAGGAAGTGTGTCACTGGGATGGGCTTTGAGGTTTCAGAAGCTCAAGCCAGGTCTAGTGGCTCACTCTCTTTTCCTGTTGCTTGCCAATCCAGATATAGAACTCTTGGCTCCTTCTCCAGCACCATGTCTGCCTGCACACCAACATGCTTCCGGCCATGATGGCAATGGACTGAACCTCTGAACTGTAAGCCAGCCTCAATTAAAGAGTTGCCTTATGTGGTCACGGTGTCTCTCCATGGCAATAGAAACCTTAGCTAAGACAGCCTGCCAGGACCACTCAGTGCTGACATATGGGCATGGCCGTCGGCTATCCACTGGGCAAGAGAACTGGTGGAGAAGCGACTCTCGCTTTCTGGGCAGCCATCCCCTGCCGAGAACTCCACAACTAGAGATGGCTCTCTAAACAATTTGATGAACACTTCTTACGTGGCAGGCTACTGGAAACAAACTTTCAGGGTTTGTTTTCGTTGTTGTTTTCATTTGCTTGTTTGGAGTCTGAGAAAGCCTACCTTTTTCATTAGGAGGGACAGTCTGGTTGGCGAATTGGATCACGTATACCCTCCTTCCTGTCTTTCTTCTGTGTTTGTAAGGAGATCTTGGAGAAAATTCTTTTCCTTGTTCTTTCATATGTGAGGCATTCTTGTTTCCTTGTGGTTATTGCTGGATGTTTCCTCTTTTATATTTTAATTTCTAGAATATGATTTTTTTCCTTACTATATGCCCAGGATTTCCTTTTAAGTCTCCAGTCGTCACCCACTCTCCCAACTTCCGGGATTGATGGTTTGATGCCTGAAGCAAACCAGCTTTAAATACTTCCTTTCTTTTGGGTTCTTTTTTTCTCTTCTGATATTCTGATTACATGAAAACTGCACACTGTTAAGTTGCCCACAGTTCTTGAATATTCTGTTCCCCTTCCTGATAATCACATCCGGTTCTACTATGGTTTAGAAGTATTTATTTTCTCAGGCTCTCCTCACCATGTCAAGTCTACCAAGAAGCACGTCGGATGCCTTCCCAGTTGGTAGAGCACTTTATTCCACAGAGGACAAAGTGTTTATTTCATCCTATGTAGTGTAGTCCGTTTTCTTGGACATCAGGGCATGAACTCAGAGCAGATGCTAATGACTAAAGCTTTTGTGGATATAGTAATCTGGGCTGGCATCTGTGGTCTCTTATACTCTGTAGCACATGTGCTCAGCTCTTCTGACTTAAGAGTTTCCATTAAGAAGCCAGGTTTATATTCTAATGGGCCTCCCTTTATATGATACTTGTTTTTTCCCTTGAAGCTTTTAATATTTTTTCATTATACTATATTTTTAGTGTTTTGATTAAATTTGATTTAACTATTCTTACATATATATGGAAAATTTATAGATGCAACTTGCTGTGTGTAAGGATTATATCCTTAATTTCGTCACCAGCCTGTGACGACGATGGCGTCCCAGCCTAAAAAGTGGGCATGCCCTCTGTGCCCTCTCTTTCTGCACTCTCTCCTTCCATATTCCCCCCTCCGTGTTCTCTCTCTCTCTCTCTCTCTCTCTCTCTCTCTCTCTCTCTCTCTCTCCCTCTCTCACCCTCTCTCTCCCCATAAAGCTCTAGAAAGGTAATATGGCTCATGACTCTTCTACCACTGATACATCCAGCCCCCTGCCAAGGACTGGGATTAGGGTGTGTACCATCACTCCAAGCACACAAAAATCGTTATTTTACAGCTTTTCACCTCACTGAAAATTCCAAAAACACAGAACCAAAAACACCAGAGTGAAGTTTCAGGAAATTCCATGTCCATACGAAGGCAATCCATCCATGACCTCTTAGAAAAAAACGAAAATAAAAACCAACACTCAGCAAAGCAAGAACAAAACCAAAAAAAGATATCATAATGAGTAATTACACCCCCAAAGAAAGTAAGTACCAAGCAAGATTGTTGTGGGGAATAAAGAAATAAAGAGATCGAGATCTTGCAGGATATACACAAACTAAAGCCCAGGAGACCACCACACTTACATTGCACATGCGCAGTGAGCACTATTTGCTCCATGAACTGTCAGTTATGCCTGAGGAAGAACGAGCATGCTTTTGTTTACCAGTGTTGCTTAGCAACGACTGTTGTATAACTGGATGCTTCAGTTTGACTGGTCAAACCATAGCCTCGCACTTGTGGGAGTCACAGAGTTAGGCTCTGGTTGTTAGACGGTCAGTGGTTAAAAGTCCATCATTCCCTAAAATTACTTAGTGTTGAGTTGATAGAAAGGTGGTCACAGCTATGTTGTCCACCCTGAGGAAGCTCTTATGCTTTAAGAAGGAGCCGAAAACTCCCTTGGGGTTTTGTGATGGCCCAAGCAGGACAACGAGATTCTTGTCCTGCTTTTGCTGTGGAACTGAAGACAGGTACCGCCAGCCTTATGACCCCGAGAACCAATTTCATGAGGCAGTATGCATGGGAAAGCTCAGAGTGGTGCTGCGTCTCCTCAAGAAGAAGAACTTTCATGTGAATGATGAGGATGAAGGGAAACGGTAAGAACACTTGGAAGCTAATGATGAGGGGCCTTGAGGAAATCGGGTGATGGCAGAAGCCTACCTTGACTAGCTCTGTTGAGGGCAACAGGGGTGAGGAGAGACCAGCTGTGCTTTCTGGACTACAGTCTCCTTGGTACCCGTGGTCACACAGAGGTCCAGTGTCCAGATCTTCTTCTGGAGCAGGAGAACCATAAGACCAAAGCTCCAGCAGGTTTACTGTCACCCCGCAATCCCCCTGTGGAGCATTTTCTTATGGAGCATCGAATACACAATGGAATAATCTAACAAACTAGAAGGAAATGGGATTTAATTTCAATGTACCTAATAAACACAATGTTGTGTAAACTGTAGAAACTACAGAGATCAAGTAGTGTTCCTCATAATGTTTTCCTCCCACCTAAAATCACCCAAAAACATTCAATATGAATCTTTTATCTGTGTGTACTAACATTTATATTCCTCACTGAAAATAATAGAAATAATCAAAACTTGATAGATGGCTGTGTGTTCCTCTTCCTGCTGCTCTTTCATTTTCTTATTGTTACTCACTAGTTTCCTGGGGATCTCACTCTCCCATCTCCGTAAATTTCTCTTGTGTTTCTTCACTCATTACTTCGTATATTTCTGAAAGTTTATTCAGTGCGTCCTTGATCAGCCACCATTTTAATAACACGATGTGCTGACAAACTCCAAGTTCTCTGAAAGTTACTTCTGACATCTTTACTTACTTCTGATAGAGGTGATTGAAGCTTGCTGTGAATTTCATGATTTACAAATCAACAAATTATCTTGCTTTCCCAATTTGGGGTTTGTTTGAGGTGGCCCACAATGTACTAAATCTCCCTGGTGAAACTGATATAGATACTGACATTAGACATAGCATACATCTAATTTCTCTGTATGCTATGAATTTAGCTATTATCAAAAATGGCCATTCTTTGGTATTTGATTTGAAGTTCTATACTCACTTCCTTTGAATTAAAGTTTCTTAAAAATCAAAGCCAAGTTTGCTGTGCATTTAGATTTGGCTGTTGATACTTTTCAGTTTTTATCAATAGTACATTTCATAACTTTCTTTAAAAAATCCAGTGAAAGCCTAGAAATGTTTCATATACATGGATATGTATATATGTATGTATATGTATATCATATTGTATATCACATTTCACTTAGTAGAGACATCATGCATGGCACAAATGACATCTATCTTATGTATTAAGAATTGCCTTTAAGTTGTGGCAGTCACTGTTGTACATTATGAATTGTAAATGACATTTCAATTTTAGCTGAGTTAAAATGTGTGAAAAACCAAATCTCAAGCTCAGTGGTGTGTCATATCTACAATCCAAGCTCTTTGAAGGCTGAGCCAGCAGAAGCATAAGTATATAGTAGAACTTGTCTCAAGTTTTGAAGAGATATCCTTAGACTCTAAAATTTATACTCCTTAATATATTTACGAAATAGAGATAATGGAACTAACATTGACTTGAAATATGTTTATTATAGTGTTAACATTCATAACTTCAATACCTAAAAGATTGTTCAGTTGTTGTTGAAGAATATTTTCTGAATAGTTGCAAAAAATCTAATTGAGTCATCCTAATTTGATAGAAGTATTCCTTTTAACACTCATTTTCTGGACAAGAATTCACAACACAGGAAGGCTGAGAAGTAGTTGGTTGATGGCAGTGTCTAGAGTAGGATTCAAACTGAAAATGAGTTCACCCAAGAGTCATGTTCTTTTTGTTCAAATAGGCTGCTCGTAGTTCACTAATAGAGCACTTCTCTAGGCTGCAACAGCTGTGTGTATTATTCACACTGCCATAAATGATAGTAAATTTTTAAATACAGTAAATTATAAGAGCAAATAAAAATAAATTTTGAATGAAGTTAAATATTTTTATGGGTCTATGGACTTAAATGTTATATAATATTTATAAATGCCAGAGTGATTGTGTGTGTTGATAATAGTGCCTTACAGTTTTCCTTCAAAATGTCTCTCATTCCCACAGAACTGCACTCCACTTTGCGTGTTTCTATGGTCATATCAATCTGGTTCGTTTACTGTTATCTAAGGACTGTAATATAAATGCCCTTGACAATCAAAATTCCACACCACTAATGAAGGTATTTCAAAGACTTCAATTTCAGTAATTAAGTTGATCTAAGTGTTTAGAATGAAAGTAAAATTAAAGTCACTTAAATATAAATCACGGTGAAAGCTGGGGGAAGTTTCTCGTGTATTCTTTAAATTAACAGTATTTTTCTGGTAACAATATCCACAGGCTGTACAGAGCTGGGAGACAGAGATCGTGTCTGTCCTACTTGATCATGGAGCAGATCCCAATATTAAGGACTGCAACGGAGAAGCAGCGATCCACCATGCAGTGTATGTAGACAGTCCAGATATTGCCAGCAGTCTTCTTGAATTTGGGGGAAACATTGAAGATACTACAGAGGTAAAGATTTTCTAAATTGAATTCCCAAGTATTTGAAAACTATATGCTTTAACAGTTGTCATATCTTGGTCCAATTTTTTCATGTTTAGAAGTTTAAGTATTGCTTGACCGGCCCTTTGAAATAACTTGATCGGTATCCATCTAAGTATTGATATGTTGTTATTGTTTTTTACCCCCATTGAGTCCAATTTGTGCTGCCCACAAACTCTTGGGTATATGACCATCCACTGGAGCATGATCAGTCCACCCAGGCCACACCTTTAAATGAAAATGACTATCCAGTCCTAGCAGCTGTGACTATAGAGAAGTCCTCAGCTCAGAGCAGACCTTCATGCTAAATTCCTGCTTGCATAATGAAATTTTGTGTCACTTGAGCTTCCAAGGGTCTTCTGAATGTTTTCACGGTGACTGTGATGTCATATGAACATCTACGCTGGTGTGCCCATGAGACAATCTTTGCTTTTGGTCATCCAGTGGACCTGGCTCTTACAAGCTTTACCCTGATCTTCTACAGTGACCCCAGAGACTTGAGAGGAGGTTTATATCAATAAGGTTAGAAAGATGGGTGGGTACAGAAGAGGGGTGCATTTGGAAAGTAGTGAAAGGGAAGGGGTGAATATGATTAAATTGCATTGAATATAGCTCTCAAAATTATTTCTAAATGGGGAGAAGTAAATGTTAGTTTATTGAAATCCGTATTAGAGAATTTAGCTTACTTTGATGGAGCCATAGAAAATATTTATAAAAATAGATAATGGACTAAAAGGATTATTTGACTTACATTTCCAAGTTACTGTATATTACTGGGGAAAGCACAGAATCAGGATCTTGAGAAAGCTGTTGACATACCATCTATCCTCAAGAGAGGGAGAAATGAATGAGTCCAGGGTGCCTGTTTGCTTACTATGCAGCTATCTCTGTAAAGTCTTACACAGCCATGTTCTGAAACAAGGCTGTGGTGCCACCCACCAGGGGCTGGGTTCTCTTCATTGGTTAGCCATCAAGGTAACTTCCTATAGGCAGCTGGAGATAGCTTGGTCCGTGGTATCAGGAACTTGTAATCCTTCCTTTCTCCTCTTATCTCCACAGAAACAGAACCAGTGGCCCCTTGAAAAACTCAGAATAGGTGTACCCCAAAACTGCCTACATACCAATATCACACCCATCAAATATCCAATTCCAAAAGTTTCAACACCTACCCAAAATATTGACAAGCTGTGCTGGGATATAAATCACTTCAGGCTGTGGGTGATACTTCACCTTCAAACTGCTATCTCAGACTGAATATTTGCAACTGAAGCATGGTACATTGCACTACAAGCACTTGATTTCCACACATCCATTAGTACACATACAGCAGAGGTTAAAATTTTAGTAAACAAACCAAATGGCTATGGAACAGCACAGTCCATTCATACCTCCGTTTTCTCCAGGAATGCAGTGCATGCTCAATCTCTAGGAGAATTTTAAAAACTATGCTTCATCCTGACCCTAACAAATCAAATCATTTTGCTTTTGAGCCCCTATGATGGAATGGTTCCCTGCAGGACGTACTTCCACGATCCAAACTCCAAGTGTGTTTTATTTGCTAACAAACCAGAGCTGTATTTCCCCATTTCACCTGCTTTGCCAATACAGGTGTTTCATTCTACTAGCCTTATTTCTTAGTGCTTTGATATAAATTTAGGATGTCTGAAGATTCCTTTTCTCCCTTGGCAGTTTGCAGAGCACCACAGATTCTAAGGAAGCTAGTACTTGGGTAGGAATCACTGGGTTAGTTCCAGCTTTATTCCTGCCAGTCTTCTCTCCAAAGGAGATGGTGTCTTTTGTAACAAGATCTTACACTTAAGTGACTGGAGGCAACCAAGAGCAGTGGCAGTAGCTCATATTGTTTGGGAAATCTCTGGAACTCCCAAAAAGTCTAGGGAATTTTTACCTACCTGGCACTGTGTATTTTGTTAGCTGTGGAGTTGGGCAAGGCTTTTTCACTCCTGTAAATTACAATACATCTTCGTAATCTCACTGATATTGATAATCCTAAAATCATCATAGACTTCCAATATTAATTTTTTAGATAGGGTTTCACTATGTAGCCCAGACTTTCCTAGAAGTCATGATCCTCCTGCAATACCCTGCACTCTCTTGATGGGATTACAGTTGTGCCTTCATTTCTGAATCACCTAATATTTAAAATACTTTTAAATTATTGCTCTATTTTGATTCCTGCTTAGGTTGTTTTCTAAGCAAAATATAAACCAGAAAGAAAGCAATGCCTTGCCCATCTCTAAAACTTCAATTACACAGATCTGTATGCACTAGCTATAGTCCAGTACAGTCACTCAGTAAATTGGACTTAGATGCAATGATGATTAAAATGCAGCAAATACAGAGTATAACAGAGATCCACAACTAGTGAAAATGCAAAGACCAAAGGACCATGGGTGCCTACCACAATCCTACATCTACAATACAACACCCACACTTAAGTTTCAGGTGACACTGAGAAAGAAATTTCTAAAGAAAAAAACCCAAACAAACAAACAAACAAACAAACAAAAAACTCTGAGTTCCAGTGACCAGGATGACTGTTGCAGAAAAGTGTCTTCTAGATACAAAAGGGATAATTCATCTATGAAATCTCAATAATATGGTTGCCTAAATAAGACCTGCACAAGGAAAACACCAGTTGACATGCAAACACTTGATAGGGGAAACTTCAAAACTACACTCGTAAATAAAGAGTTACCCATTATCCATAACTGCTGAGAGTAGATTTCAATTTTCTCCAGCGATACACTCTAAACTCCTCAATAGTTTATCCAGCCACAGTGGCCATCCTTAAACACACACATTTACACACATGCACATGCACACACATGAACACACACACAAACCAACACACATACAGGAAGAGAGGGAGACAGAGGGGGAGGGAAAGAGAAAAGGAGAGGCAGAGACATAAAAAAGAGGCACACAGAGAGTCTATTCACATTACATGGAACCAGTAGGTTGTACATAATACACGTGTGTGTGTGTGTGTGTGTGTGTGTGTGTGTGTGTGTGTGTGTGATAGTAATAAAAAACATGTCCTGAATTTCAGAGGGAGTTAGGGGGAGTTGGAGGAGTGAGGGTGTAGAAACTATGTAAATACAGATATCATGTAGGAAATTGTCTAAAAATAATATAAATAAAAAACATTTTAAAAATGTACTGGATTTTCTAAACACTAAGACAGTTTTCAACTTGTAACAGGACAGAATACATTTCAAGGTAAGCAATCAAAGATTTTTTGAGTTGGGCAGTGGTGGCGCACGCCTTTAATTCCAGCACTCGGGAGGCAGAAGCAGGCGGATCTTTGTGAGTTCGAAGAATGAAAAAAGATTCTTTGAGATCTTACTCATTTTGAGGTCATTTCTTTGGTGACCTGTTCAGAGCAAGAGGCAGACATTGTTACTCTTGGCCCTTCCTGAATGGAGAATCAAGCAGAGCTTCCTCTGTGTCCTCAGCAAATACCACATCATTACAATACTCTGAGAATTGTGCCTGTGGAACAACTTCTGCAGATGCTGATGTTTGCCCCACAGAAGATATGCCAAACAGTACTTCAGAAATCAGGTTTTAAATACTGGACAATTCCATAGTTTTGTCATCATGCTTAATTGAATTTTTCTGTTGGGAAATGGTACATCTGCCACATAACTGTCTTTTGAAATGCAGGAGAATTTCTGACATAGAAAAGACAGTTTTGCTCATCCATGCAACTTAGGATCTAACACCTTTGCTACTGTGTGTCGGTGTGTGTCTCTTTAGATAAACTCTGAGGGGAGAGGGCCATGGCTTCAAAGTACTATAACAACTTCTGTGACAGGAACCATAGGTCCATGGGTGTCACATGAGTTCTCTAATGGACTAGAGGACTTTGTGACTACTGTAGCCATGCTTAGAACATTGCAATCTTGAGGATCGTTAGAAGGTGCATTAGGCTAATAAGGAAAAGACTACTGTGGTCAAGTCTATGGTAAACATTATGATCACAGGGCTACATATATGATTTTCAGTTCAGTTGTGAAATATGCAGTATTGTGAATGATTAATTGATATCATTACAGGATGGGTTGACCCCTCTGCTGCTAGCACTCCAAGAAAGGAAACTCAGCATGGCATCATACCTAATCACACACGGTGCGAATCTTCACGCATGTGATAAATATCTAAGGTACTACACTTTGCATTTTTAAAACACTGCTTGTGTTGAAAATAGTCTAGAATAGTAAAAATCATTCATTTCAAATGTGTTATGGGAATAGCTTAGAAAAAGTCAATAAAACATCAGTTACATATCTAAGAAATATCTATTACTTGAAATGGTTATGCCAAAGAATGATAGTCAGGTTCATATTCCCTTTGATAATGAGAGGTTGTTATTTTGATTTTTATTTTGACTGCCATATGATCTCATATGAGTTGATAGCATTTTTATTAGATTTTACATTTACAGTGTCAGTTCCAAAGTTTTCAAGTTTGCAATTAAACAACCTTGTGAACAACCTTCAATCTTCAAATACTTTTGGTGGTGTGCAGAGAAGGATGATATATGAATGGTAGTTGTAAACTTACATATATGGCATGATATTAGTATCAGCAATTGAAAACATTCATTTTAACATTAAAATTTTTGATAACATTATTACTATCATCTTATGCAAATTGCAGTTCCATATTTAACAGTGAATTATATTACAATAGAATAGGAAGGAAATGGTGTTCTTTTTCATATAAAGCTTTCTGTACTTCTGGTCACTTTTCTCCAAACATTTATTTACCATAAACAATTTAAAATACAAATTTTACTCTATAAAGTATCATAGTGTGCTAAGAAGTTTTCTAGTTTTAGCCTTGGACATATTTTAGGAATCTGAACTCTGCTTTCAGGATGCTTAAGGCTACTTAGTTAATGGTCAATTCTACACACAAAGGCCTTATACTTATATGGTAAAATGTATACAGTTCACCATTTAAGTAATTGAATTGCCTCTGTCATTCTAGAACAACACTCATGTATGCAGTTAAATGGGACTGTGAAATGATTGTTGAAATTCTACTGAAGAAAGGTGTTGATCACCACTTACAGGACACATTTGGATGGAATGCTCTTTATTATGCCGTTGTGGGGAAACGCAAAACGTAAGTACAGAAGTTAAAACGCTATTTGAAACTAAATTCAGACATGAAATATTTACCAATGTTGTATTTTAAGGAAGCGTGACTTCATTATTTAAATGCTTTTGGAATGGAAGCATTTTAGTCAACTCCACTTGCCATGAGACAAGCAAAGGAATAGATTGGTCAGAATAACAACGGGTGTGCAAGAGTCTTAATCTCAAGACTGATCTGTGATGATTCTGAGAATCACACTCAGGGACTTGAATGTATGAGGCATTTATTTTACCACTCAACTTCATGGCTAAACTCTCCTTTGGAAGCCTTAATATCTTTATCTTTCAAGATCCCAGCATGCTCTGGTCGTTCCAAAAATAAAGCAATGCATGGCACAGAATTTTAGTTTTTGAGTTACTTCTTTGAATCTAAACATTTGTAGTTTGACAGAAAATCTTGATACTTATCTTCCAAATATTTCATCCAACTTATTACCCGAATGCTCAACAGTCTAACATGCTCCCTCAGTCCAAGAAAGTAAAAATTCCTACATATATCAGATAGATATGGCATACATGAGGAAAACTTAGGAAGCATTTATTCATGGGGATTTAATGTGATTACACCTGTCTTTTAGTCCAGTGTTAAATAAACTTGATTATCAGGTTGTACCTACTGATCTGTATCTTTATCATAATAGTTATAAAGCCATGACCAAAGGGTAGTTGAAAATTCATCTATGTGCTTGAAAATTCAAATTTTCTCCTAATATAACATAGTGTTCTCTGGCAGCTAAAACTTTTAAGATTTCTCCAAAGCTGTTGCTAGGCATCTGAACCTTATCACTTATTCAAAGCATTCCAGTATCCTAGAAGACCATCATGGCACGATACTTTGGAGGAGTCTCTCTTTTCAGCCGTCAGATGGGTTTGCGGATATACTAAATTATCACATGAATCCAAGCACTTGCAGAAAGAGGCCAGAGATGCTTTCTTTCTTTCATAGTAATCTGTAGGCAAAGGTTCCTTTATATCATCCTCTGTAGCACAATCTGTGTTTGTGACAGATCTCTAGCACCTTTCCCAGGGAAGTTGACAGAAAGTGATTGGCCTACTAAGTGCTTTTTCTGTGTAAAGGAACATTTTTCAAGATACTTGAATCTTTACCTCAAGATTTCAGGATATTTCACAACTCTGCCTCGGAAGGAAGACAATGAATACAATTTTGTGAATCTAAATTATATTAACTGTATTCAGTACTTAAGCCCCATCACAGCCCATGAGTATACTTATAGCATTTATAAAAAACGATTTTTGTCTTCCATGTAGGCTGATGATAAGCATGGCGATTCAGGATCATTATGACAAAACTCTGATCATTGGTTCCTTCTTGGCTAAAGGAAGACCAGCAATAGAGCAACCTATGTCTTGGAATTCATTAGTGTTCTTACCATGGGCTTACTCTCACCATGGGCTTACTCTTTATTTCAGTAATATCAAATTCTGAATTCTGTAGCATTTGATAATAGGTCCATTCATGAATTACAGTGTGCTTTCATTTAGGATTCTAATCAGTTCAAGACTGAGAAGCAAGTTAGATACTGCTTTCCTATTTTCGTGCCTGTTTTTAGGTGGTGAAATGTTCATAGCAAACTGTTAAACTAAAGTAGGGAAATCCTGAGTTTTGGAAACTTAAGTTGGAGG